>NC_135188.1:31808418-32086248 GCF_041146795.1 Maylandia zebra | reverse complement strand
TCAGTACGAGAGACTTTTCCTTTTAGCTCCCTGAGATCTTCTGAGATAAAGCAGAAGAGAAAATTCAAACACTGGAAAACAAGGTGTTGGAGTTGTCTCGGTATAAACGAAGATGGAACCTGCGACTTCATGGGCTACCCGAAGAAGAAGGAGAAAACGTACGCAGTAAGGTTATTGAAATTTGCCAAAACATGGATCCTGACCACCGTGAAAAGTTCCCGGAGGTACTTGATTCAGTCCACAGGATCGGTCAACAACGTGAGTCCTCTTCTGCGCCACTGCCCCACGCCATAATCCTGCAATTAACAATGAGACACTTTCGAGACATCATCTGGAAGGCGGCGAAGCGATTTGACTACCTGAAGACAAGGAAGCTCCATTTCAAAGAAGATCTCTCTCCCGAGTACCGAGAGGCGCAACCAGCTATGGCCACAGGTGGAGAAAGCACGTAAGGAAGGGAAAATTGCCTAGTGCTTTTGTGAACAGAAAAGAAATTCACTGAAATCTCTTCGAGTCCTATTTGTGGATATACCTCAAGGTCTCTTTTCCTTATTGTTCTAAAGACTTATAGTATGCTGTTGCTGTTAAAATGTTTTGTGAAGCACTTTTTTAGACAGAGTAGTTCTGCTCTCTCTGAAGCTGACACACTCTTCTCAGGGTAAAAAGTTAATTTAGTTTGCAAAATTTCATCTTTGTCCTTTATTTCTTTTAATGCTCGAGGACTGTTGCGACTTTCATCTGTAAATAAAGCCGCGGCCGGCTGAGTTGGTTGTGTCCCTGTGACGCGCCTCCAATAATCCATAATGAGTCGTACTTGTACTTTGCGCATTTATTTTAAGAACAAAACAAAAACAAACATTTGCGCTTTCAATCAATTTACAACTAGCGCATGGATTAACTGGTGTGCCAAAAAATGACGGTCAACAGAAAAGTTTGCCCACAAACCACTCACCCAACACACCTGCTGCGAACACCGACATCAGGTAAATAGACTGTGACCACACCCACATACCATCACCTGAGACGCAGGTAAAACTATACACCTGTGCCACCAAAACAAAAAGGAAAAACATAAACATTGACTCTGGCTCTTACAAGGACTAAGGGACAATACCAAAAGGAAAGCTCTGTTTTTATATGCTAAAAGTTTGAATACTGACTTTTGTCTCTTACAAGAATCCCATGCTGAACTAAGGATGCTAACTTCTGGAAATCCCAATGGAGCGAAGATTTATGGAAGTCTCATGGCACAAACCATTCAGCGGGAACTCTGATTTTGAAGCATAAATTTAATGGAAAAATTATATCTTCAGAAACTGATCCAAAAGGATATTTTATTTTGCTGGTTGTGTGTTTTTCTTTTTTCTTTTTCTTTTTTTTCTTTTAATGATCAGACCCTCTTACTAGGTAACATTTACGGCTATAATAACAAACAGGAGAATATTGACCTAATACTTGTAGTAAATGAAAAAAATGAATCTTTAATTTGCTAATCTAAAGATTATATTAGGAGGAGACTGGAACCATTCACTCAATAACATGATAGATAGATTGCCAAGTAAAAGTTAGGAAAGTAGTAATTATATGTTGGATTTTATTAATGAAAGAGACCTAATTGATATCTGGAGATTCAAAAATCAAACCATTAAGGAATTTTCATGGAAAAATAGATCAGGTTCATTACAGTCTCGTATTGATTATTGGCTAATTTCTGATCCTTTATCTGAATATGTTTCTACATCAAAAATGTTGCCAACACCCTTGACAGCTCATAGAACAATTTTTTTTTGGAGATATGTTTGTATGCCAGTAATCCGTCTAAAAGAGTGAATTCATATTGGAAATTAAATAATTCTCTTCTACTGAATGATTCTTTGGTAAAGGAAATTAAAACAAAAATAGATCAGTATTAGAACAAGGCATGTGTTGAAAATGCTTTTTGTAAAAATTGGGAGCTCATGAAATTTGAATTGAGGTCCCTTTTAATGAAAAGAGGAGCTGAAATAGTTAAAAATAGAAGAGAAAAAAAAAGAAGAGTCGGAAATAATTTCATTTACAAGGCAAAAGGTGCCTTTGTGCGGTCAAGAAGGAAATGGCTTGAAGAGGGAGAACAAAACTCTAGCTAGTTTTTCAAATTAGAAAAACATCACAATACTCTTGGCAGCATGACTAAACTTTGTTCAGATGGGGTCATCACACAAGATCCTCAAGTGATTTCCAAGACTTGTGAACTTTTATAAAAATTTATATAAATCTAATTTTTCTACAGAAGCCATGGAAAAATTCTATAATTCCTTATTATATTAATATTAAATATTAAAAAAAATTAGTGACAATAATAAAACTATGTGTGATGCCCCATCACAACACTAGATATTGAAGGTGCTATTAATAAAATGAAACTTAAGAGTCCAGGGAATGACGGTTTGACTTCTGAATTTTACAAATTATTTTCAAAGGACTTATTGAAAGCATTGATAATGGAAAGCTCCCTCCTTCCTTGACTCAGGGACTGATTACTTTGATTCCTAAACCTCATAAAGACGCCCTTTTGATAGAAAATTGGAGACCTATTTCACTCCTGAATAATGATTATAAAATAATTGCTATGTGTTTGGCTAAAAAATTAAAATGTGCACTTAATTGATGAAACAGTCTGGTTTTATGACTGGCAGACACATAACTAACAATATAAGACTGGTAATTGATATTTTGGATCATTCAGATTTAATCACAGATAATAGTTTCTTTTCTTTTTTTCCTTTCTTTTTTTTTTTCTTTTTTTTTTGATTTTTATAAAGCTTTCGACTCCATTGAACATGAATTCATGTTCAGAGCACTTGATATTTTTGGTTTTGGAAATATGTTTAAAAAATCAATTCAAACTTTGAGCTATTTGCATCTGCATATAATCAAACATATCAAAGATTTGATAATAACCGTGGGATCCGTCAAGGTTGTCCATTTTCTGCATATCCTTTCCTTCTTCCTATGCAGTTACTCTGTATTCATTTTAAGAACAGCAGTGTAATGGGTCTCTCTGTTGCTGGCAGAACATTATCTATTACTCAACTAGTAGATGACACAACACTTTTTTTTTTTTAAAGGATAAATATTAAGTTGATGAAGCTCTCAAAGTTCTCAATAATTTCTCAATAGCCTCTGGTTTAAGACCACTCAACATTACAAAATGTGAACTTCTCCCTGTTAAATTCTGCACAGATACAATTGTATCAGGTGTTCCTGTTAAAAATAAGGTTAAATATCTTGGTATTACCATTCAAAAAGACTAAGATGCTAGATTATCTGAAAATTTCGACCCTCTTATAACTGCAATACAACAAAGATTTAATCTTTGGCTTCAAAGAGATTTATCCATTACTGGAAGATCGTTAGTAGCCAAAGTTGAAGGCCTCTCCAGACTTATATATGCAGATATGGTACCTGATGTTTCAAAAGAATTATGCACAAAAATTGATAAAATATTATTTAACTTCATTTGGAAAAAGAGAATACATTATATTAAAAAAATGTAATGATAAACAAGTTGTGTTCTGGTGGCCTAAATTCTTTAGATTTCACTTCCTTAAATGTGTCTTTTAAAATCAAATGGATCAAACTCTTTTTAAAAAATCCCATTTCAATTTGGAATTTTATTACCAACCATATCTTTAACTCACTTGGAGGAATGCACTTTCTGCTAAAATGCAATTACAATATCTCTAAATTACCGATTAAACTCTCCAACTTTCAGTCAACTCCTATCTCTTGGTTAATGATATACTCTCACAACCTTTCTCCCCATAAAGATCTCATTTGGAATAATCAGGATATTAAATTTAAGAACAAATCAATATATATTCAGAAATGGGTGGATAGGAAAATTTTACTTGTTAGTCAATTACTGAATGATAATTGTCAATTATCAATTAATTTTATAAACACCAAAATTGATCCCTCATGTAAACTGAAGTTTCAACATATTCTATTTGGCCTCTCACATACTGATAAAATAACTCCAGGAAAAACATATATTATCAATCTTCTGATTATTTTTGCCAAATTTCACATACAAAATTTTCTCAACAGCGCCCAAACATATTTGCTTTTAAAACCCTGTTTTCCAATTATCTAGAGAATCTAAAGAACAGCACTAACTCCAAAGGCCATGCCAGTAGTGCACAATTGCGCACACGCAGATTAGAGGGAACATTGGGTGTCACGGTTAGATATTTTTTTCGATACATTTATTTTGTTATTATATTATTTTTTGCATCTGATGGCGAAATCACTCATCTGTGGAAAAGAGTTTATTACAGAGAAATGGCTCTTTCCAAAAGAAAAGCAATTTTGTAGACAGCATTAAAAGTAGCAATTGCCCTTTGCCCTCTTAGAATCATGTTCTAACGGGTGTCTAAATGACTCGCCGTTCGTAGCATGCGTGCTTGGTGTTGTTGTTGGTGTTGTTTTTGTCTGCTTCCACTTGTCTTTGCACTAGTGTGATGTCGGCGTAAATGTGTAATCATATTTGTTGCGTTCCGACCGATGTAATTGAGCATTGCTTGTTACATCCGACATACTGTTGTACTTTTTTCCACAACAGGCTTAAGTAGGGTCATACTTCACATGAAAACCAAAATGGTTCCAAACGCCAGATCTGAATGACGGTGGATGAGGTTCAGTTTTGGGTAGCGTTGAGGAGTTGCCATGCAAACTTGGCTGAATGCATATGGGCAGCACTCAGTTGATCTGCGCCCGACAATGCACCCTAGACAGAGTAATCAAATGCAGATCCACTGAGCCCTCAACACAGACGGCATCGTCAGAAGAATATTTGATCAAATAAATTAAAAATTTTGTATCGTTCCATACGTTCAATACATATGCGTACTGAACTGAAGGCACTGTATCGAACAGTTCAATACAGATACGTGTGTGTGTGTGTGTGTGTGTGTGTGTGTGTGTGTGTCCTGAGTCACAATAACTTGCCCTAGTTTTCATCAGATTCAACATTAAACATGTACTTTAATTTTATCTCGGAGTAGCTCTGTTGTTGTTTGGTTTTATTATGTAGTTTATAACAAATCTTAGTGGGGATAGGTTAATTGGTTAATCCAAATTGTCACTAGGTGTGAATGTGAGTGCGAATGGTTGTCTGTCTCTGTGTTGGCCCTGCGACAGACTGGCGACCTGTCCAGGGTGTCCCCCGCCTCTCGCCCTATGACAGCTGGGATGGGCTCCAGCGCCCCCCGCGACCCTGAAAAGGATAAGCGGACGCGAATGGATGGATGGATGGATATATAACAAAGTGTAACTTATGTCCAGTGTTTCTACTAACGCTTGTGCTTTTGCGTTTTAGCCACACCCATTCAGAGAGGTAAGGAGCTGGTGCAAGAGAACCAGGACCTTCTAAACTTAATACCACCCAACCCTCAGGAGAGGGCACCTGCCAGGGGTAGAGGGGCTTTTTTACAGAATGCAGAGAGACAGAAAACAGTTCAGACAGATTCCAGACTTCACATGCCCAACAGCAAAGGGGAAAGAGCGGGACGAGGAAGACTACCACAGTCACATCGCCCCACTTTGCTTGAGATGGTATGGAAGTCATTTGACACTGCGTGCGTATTTATATGATTTTGATTTAGTAAAAAAGGACACGCTGTTTAAAGCTATACTATTTAGATGTGTTATTTAGTCCAACTCTTGTTTGTCTCTTTGTTTAGTTACTGGCTCCAGATATCCGACACGAGAGGAATGTCCTCCTGCAGTGTGTACGCTACATTGTCAGAAACCACTTCTTTGGGCTGGAGAGCAGATGTCACAACCAGGAGAAAACTGGAAACAAGGGCACAGCAGCTGTTACAAACGGAGAGCATGAAGGAAGATGGGAAGAATCATCAGAGAAAATCCAAGTTGCGTCCCCGTTTGCCTTCTTGATTAGTAGTGAGGGACATTCAGCAGTCCTGGATCTTGGCAGTACGGAGGGTTTAGTTACTAGTGAAGTTTCTGCAGTTAAGCAAGCTCCTTGTATACTGAATCACCAAGGGTCTACACGAGAACCTAATGAACCTACTGTGGAGTCTTTAGGAAGTGTTGGTGATTATACAGGTGATTTCATCCCAAATACTGAGGAGACAACAGCCAGTGATGTAAACCATCTGGATGTGTCCTCGAAGGATGGGATCACATGTATCTCAAATATGTATGATGATGAAATATGGGAGACCCCCAGTGTTCAAGTGTGAAAGACCCAAAATAGTTGGTCTTATTTTGTCCTAAACATCAAACTGAGATTCCAAATATGAATGAAGAATTTCTGTGGACAGGAATGATTTTTTTTTTTTTTTTTTTTTTTTTTATATATGAGTTTATTATGTAAAGACAGACTGTCTTGTAAAATAAATCACGTGATTTGTAGTGATGAATTCTGAATCTTTATCTTTTCAGTGTTTGACTATCAATAAAAGGAGTGAACTGAAACGTGTGGTAAAGTACATTCACACTACCACGAGAGAAAATATACCTAGTGTTTGACTTGCAGTAAATTCGCACCACGGCTGGAAAGTGTGTTAGAGTTGACCCACTGTCTATTGAATTCAATGACATGAAAGTCAGGCAGGTTTACAAGTTTTGTTTGGGTTTTTTTGTTTGTTTTTTTACCAGTCTTTTCTTCTTCTTTTTTTTAATGGTTGAATAGATGATGGTACATCTATAGTTTAAATTTGTGCTTTTTTTTCCCATTTAAACTGATTGTTTGAACTTGGTTTTGTATTTCAACTCTCCCCTTTAATGCACTAATTGTTTTAGCAGACAGCTTTCCAGTTTCAAACTATTTAACTTCAAAGGTCAGTTATCTTATTCCAATGACAGATTACTATTGGTTTAAATTAGAGATGGACCATCCGATATTACGTATCGGTCCGATACTGACCTAAATTACTGGATCGGATATCGGAGAAAAATAAAAAATGTAATCCGATCCATTAAATATCACGAAAGCACGTCACAAAACTTGCAACACGCCGTAACTCACCTCAGAACGTTAGCACGTCGGAGCAGTATGCATCACTGATAGAGCGGCTGTGGCATGCGGGACCTGTCGGTGGTCTGGATAGCATGTGGAGCTTCGCTAGCAACCCGGCATTTCATCTCCGACAAAGTTATCCCGAGAGAAGTAAAGCAAGTGTGTAAGTCCATCTCTGAATGTTTGTAAAGCATTCCTGCGTTAAGCTTAACAAGCGACTGCCTCTCCTGCTGCTACTTCAATCATGAAACTGCTTAACGATCAGCTGATCAGCTTTTCTGTCGCGAGTCCGTGTCTCTAGTTTGCTTTTGGCCCACTTTGCACCAGAAAGAGGAAACCAGCGGCTGAACAACAGCAGCACGTTTAAGCTTGATCAGCTGTTGTTAGAATTTATTTAATATTACTTTCTACTCGAGGATCTTTTTCTACATAGCTGATGCTGGTAACTGTGCAGGGGCGGATCTAGCAAAGTTTAGCCAGGGGGGCCGATAGGGCATTAACAGGGAAAAGGGGGCACAAAGACATACTTTTCTTTCTTATTCTCATTTAAAATGTCTAGCTTTTAATAAATAATTATCTGACACCCAAAGTTTTAATTTGATGTAAAATGAATAGAAGTCAATTACTGTATATAGTAACTATTAAGTCTAATATATATACCCTAGTAAGCTATAGTACTTTTTCCTTTGGGAAGGTACCATCTGTGCAGTCTGCAATTTTGTTGAAGAAAGATGTTGAATCTATTTAATATTTCTTGAAAAATAATTGATTTCTGTGCATTTTTTTTCACACTGCATCAAATTAAGGTTGATTACGTCGATTAAGCATCATGAGGTGGAGCGTGAAGGGTGGTTCCCTATTTTTTATTTATTTATTTTTGTTGTTGCTGGGAGTTGGAACCCTATTAGTTAGGTTGCTTAATATTTATGCTAAGTACTCTTTAAAATACCAGAATAGGGAGGATGGTGCAGGTTTAAGTTTATTAGATTGATCAGTATTGCTGAACTATGAAAATTTTTTTTTTTTGCATACAGGTATAACAGAATAGCTTTAGTGTAGTTGTTGTTTTAAACTTGAGTATGAACTTATACAAAATGCAGCAAGATATTTAAAAAACAGTTTTGTTGATTAAAAAACACTATATCGGATTCATATCGGTATCGGCAGATATCCAAATTTATGATATCGGTATTGGACATAAAAAAGTGGTATCGTGCCATCTCTAGTTTAAATGAGTGTGTATAGGAGTCAGTCACAGTGATCTACCCACAGGGTGTTCCCATCTATACATGGTGCACGTCTGTAATGTTTCATCCCTGGCAGAGCTTCCAAACAGTATTCCAGTGTTCCAAACAGCAGTGTTTCTGCTTCGTGCCCTACTCAACTGCTCTATGCACAGTAGGACTGATTAGTTTTTTTCCATCTCATAAATTTGCCTCTCCATCATGTTTGCAGATGTAGCTTGCATCTGTTTTCAGCAGTTTTTTCTGATGCCTCCACTGCACTCACCACCACACAGCATCAAGACCATTTATTAACTAGTTGAGAATTTAAGAGCTTAATAGACATGTTTGGAACAGGGCAGACTAATCTAGCTCCATTATAGATATGAATGTAACATATTAAAAGCCAATCTACAAATTTAATAGAAAATATTCTACAATAACATAAAACCTGCTACAGAGAATTTTTTTTACAGAAAAACCCGCAGGAACAGATTTGATCAATGCTTCCCAAAAAACAGCAGCAGGTCTATAACTTGATCGAGCATCACAGCCCTGACCCGAGATATTCAGCACAGATACTGTAAGACAACTACTCATGGATGCTGCAAATTCCAAGACATGAAATTTAAGGCCACTGTGTATATGAGTTAAACAAAGCAACAAGAGCAACTAGAAGTAACTGCAACACTACTGCTCAACAGAGACTCACAAAACTACTAACCACCAGGTGTCCTGATTTCACAGTAACAAAAGTGTGGCAACATGTTAAAACTATGTGTTATTAAACTATGTTATGTGTAAAACAATAAAACAGTTTGATTAGACTAATATTGGACTGCGGTCAAGTAAGTCGTCATTTGTAAGTCACGGTCAAGCCAGCACCCTGTAATCTGCCACATCAATTTTCTTGCACTTAGCCTTATCAGCAATATCTCTGTGAAGGTTCTCAGTCATACAGGTCATCGTAGTCTAAGGAGCTTGGAAAGAAAAGCATCTGGACTTCTTTGAGTTGCAGTATGACAGTCGGTGTCGTAAACCACCACCTCTGTTCAAAGATGGTTGCTCACAGTGGACGTAAATGGACGTAAATTGCTACATATACACCAGTGTGTGAATGTGTGTGTGAATGGGTGGATGACTGGATATGTAAAGCGCTTTGGGGTCCTTAGGGACTAGTAAAGCGCTATATAAATACAGGCCATTTACCATATTTCAAATACGAGGGTTTCTACAGACAAAAACATGGCTGCACCATGGGCTCCCCCGTGTCACCTATTGTAGCCAACCTTTACATGGAAGAAGTGGAAAGAAAGGCTCTTGGCTCTTTTAAAGGGAGAGTACCCAGCCACTGGTAAAGATATGTAGACGACACCTGGGTCAAAATCAAAACACAAGAAGTGGAATCCTTCACTGCGCACATTAACGCCCTGGATAAAAACATCAAGTTCACCAGGGAAGACACAAAGGATAACTGTTTGCCTTCCCTGGACTGCGCGTGCACATTGAAGAGAAAGGCAAACTCAACATCGAAGTTTACCGGAAGCCCACACATACGGACCAGTACCTCCTCTTTGACTCCCATCACCCTCTGGAACACAAACTTGTGGTAATCAGGACCCTACACCACCAGGCAGAACATGTTCCCTCTAAGCCTGAAGGGAAAAAGGAGGAACACACACATGTAAAGGAAGCACTCAAAACGTGCGGCTATCCTAAATGGGCGTTTATAAAGTCAGCAAAGATACACAGGAAAGAAGATCAGACACCAGCGAGGGAGGATAAGAAAGACAGACGCAACAACATTGTCATCCCCTATGTAGCTAGTGTATCAGAGAAACTCAGGAGGGTTCTCTCCAAGCACGACATCCCAGTGCATTTCAGACCCAGCAACACACTCAGACAAAAACTGTTTCACCCGAAAGACAAAACTCCTAAACACAAACTTAGCAACGTGGTGTATGCTGTACAGTGCAGCGAGGAATGCCCGGACCTCTACATCAGAGAGACCAAACAGCCATGGCACAACATAGAAGAGCCACCACAGGACAAGACTCAGCTGTCCATCTGCATCTAAAGGACAAAGGTCACTCTTTCGAGGATGCCAATGTTCACATTTTGGACAGAGAGGACAGATGGTTTGAAAGAGGAGTGAAAGAAACCATTTACGTCTACTGTGAGCGACCATCTTTGAACAGAGGCGGTGGTTTACGACACCAACTGTCTGCCATCTATAATCCAGTTTTGAGATCACTCTCATCCTGGGCCATCTGACCTCAGGAAATCACATGATAGGGTGGGGCCAGGTTTCACAATGAGCTCACCTGAAACCCCAGCTGATTGTGACCCACACCCGCTTTCACACCTTGGCTCATGTGATTAGGTAGAGGATCATCAGGGGGTCCTTTGTCCCTCTTTGGGAGGAAATTCCCACTGGGTTTAAATCTGGGACTCTCCACCATTTGACCCTTAGAACTGAAGAAGCTTCTCGGATGAGAGGTGAAACGTCTTCATGCAACTCAAAGAAGTCCAGACGCTGTTCTTTCCAAGCTCCTTAGACTAGCCTTATCAGCAGCGCCATTCTATTTTTTCATTGCCACACAAATGTCTACATTTTCAGCTTAGACTGAACATGTGTATTTGTTATTCTATTCAAAATCAAACATTTTAGTAGCAACTATTATATTAAAATGTGGCAGATGATTACACAAACCTGTAAATGCTGTAGGAGTAGGTCACAGATAAAAGGTATTCATTTGTAAATTTGACTTTTGGCCTCACAGAGATAAAATGTGACAGGATATTTGTATGTAAACTATAATGTGATATTTAGAATCCACATATATTAGTATATAATCTCCTAAATCTTGCCAAGACAAACAATGGCAGTAAGGAACATAGCTCTAAATAACATTATGATCTTTTTGACCCTCACTATATGAGAAGTCAAATGGACAGGTCGGAGGTCAAATGTGGCATTAAATCTTTAAGTGGTACATTCTTATGGCGACTGTGGCTCAGGGGGTTGGGAAGTGTGTCTGTAACCGGAAGGTCGCCGGTTCGATCCCCGGGCTCTCTGTCCTGGTCGTTGTGTCCTTGGGCAAGACACTTTACCCTACTGGTGTTGGCCAGAGGGGCTGATGGTGCAATATGACAGCCTTGCTTCTGTCAGTCTGCCCCAGGGCAGCTGTGGCTACAACCTTAGCTTGCCTCCACCAGTGTGTGAATGCGAGAGTGAATGAATAGTGGCGTTGTAAAGCACTTTGGGTGCCTTGAAAAGCGCTATATAAATCCATTATTATTATGTTGACAATACACACCACACTTGTAAGAATCAAAGTTAAAATTATAAGACTTTTTATAAAGTGTTTCTCTCTGAGAGCAGTTAAGATTATAGAGAGGAAGCTAAAGACAGATATGTCTGTGAAGGTTCTCAGTCATCCAGGTCATCGTAGTCAAAGGAGCTTGCAAAGAAAAGCGTCTGGACTTCTTTAAGTTGCTTGAAGACGTTTCACCTCTCATCCGAGAAGCTTCTTCAGTTCTAAGGTCAAATGGTGGAGAGTCCCAGATATAAACCTAGTGGGAGTAACCCCCCACAGAGGGACAAAAGGACCCCCTGATGATCCTCTAATCGCCTGAGCCAAGGTGTGAAACTGGGTGTGGGTCCCAATCAGCCAGAGTTTCGGGTGTGTTCATTGTGAAACCGAGCCAAGGTGTTAAACTGGGTGTGGGTCCCAATCAGCCAGAGTTTCGGGTGTGTTCATTGTGAAACCGAGCCAAGGTGTTAAACTGGGTGTGGGTCCCAATCAGCCAGAGTTTCGGGTGTGTTCATTGTGAAACAATGGCTGTCCGAGTCTTCTATCAAAAGTTACAGCTATTTATATGAAGTTGTACAAAAACGCTTTCTTTCGCCAAGACAGTGCGTTTCTTACGATTACATACATTTGAATGGGGAACTCGTCCGAAACAAAGTATAGGTTTTCATTATGTGAATAACCTGAAAATCTTAGCTCAAACAGCTGCAAACCCTGTTTGCCCAGCACGGGGATATTGAAGTCTATAAGATAAAGCCATAAACATGTGTGTACGAGTCTTCTATCAAAAGTTATAGCTATTTATATGAAGTTGTACAAAAACGCTTTCTTTCGCCAAGACAGTGCGTTTCTCACTGTTACATGCATTTGAATGGGGAACTCGCCCGAAACAAAGTATAGGTTTTCATTATGTGAATAACTTTAAAATCTTAGCTCAAACAGCTGCAAACCCTGTTTGCCCAGCACGGGGATATTGAAGTCTATAAGATAAAGCCATGAATATGTGTGTCGGAGTCTTCTATCAAAAGTTACAGCTATTTATATGAAGTTGTACAAAAACGCTTTCTTTCGCCAAGACAGTGCGTTTCTCACTGTTACATGCATTTGAATGGGGAACTCGCCCGAAACAAAGTATAGGTTTTCATTACGTGAATAACTTTAAAATCTTAGCTCAAACAGCTGCAAAACCTGTTTTCCCAGCACGGGGATATTGAAGTCTATAAGATAAAGCCATAAACATGTGTGTACGAGTCTTCTATCAAAAGTTACAGCTATTTATATGAAGTTGTACAAAAACGCTTTCTTTCGCCAAGACAGTGCGTTTCTCACTGTTACATGCATTTGAATGGGGAACTCGCCCGAAACAATGTATAGGTTTTCATTATGTGAATAACTTTAAAATCTTAGCTCAAACAGCTGCAAACCCTGTTTGCCCAGAACGGGGATATTGAAGTCTATAAGATAAAGCCATAAACATGTGTGTCCCAGTCTTCTATCAAAAGTTACAGATATTTATATGAAGTTGTACAAAAACGCTTTCTTTCGCCAAGACAGTGCGTTTCTCACTGTTACATGCATTTGAATGGGGAACTCGCCCGAAACAAAGTATACAAAGTATAGGTTTTCATTATGTGAATAACTTGAAAATCTTAGCTCACACAGCTTTAAAACCTGTTTGCTCAGAACGGGGATATTGAAGTCTATGAGATGAAGCCATGTGTGTCCGAGTCTTCTATCAAAAGTTACAGCTATTTATATGAAGTTGTACAAAAACGCTTTCTTTCGCCAAGACAGTGCGTTTCTCACTGTTACATGCATTTGAATGGGGAACTCGCCCGAAACAATGTATAGGTTTTCATTATGTGAATAACTTTAAAATCTTAGCTCAAACAGCTGCAAACCCTGTTTGCCCAGAACGGGGATATTGAAGTCTATAAGATAAAGCCATAAACATGTGTGTCCCAGTCTTCTATCAAAAGTTACAGATATTTATATGAAGTTGTACAAAAACGCTTTCTTTCGCCAAGACAGTGCGTTTCTCACTGTTACATGCATTTGAATGGGGAACTCGCCCGAAACAAAGTATAGGTTTTCATTATGTCTCTGGTGTAATGTGGATTGCCTGAGACAACAGCACAGGGCCTCGTGAAATGTGGATGGTATTGGCCAGCACCACTGGCCCTGGTGTAATGGGGATGGCATCAGCCAGTAGCAAAGGCCCTGGTGCAATGTGAATGGCCTCATCCAACACCACTTGCCCTGGTGCAATGTGGATGGCATCAGCCAGCAACAAAGGCCCTGGTGAAATGTGGATGGTATAGGCCAGCACCAAAGGCCCTGGTGAAATGTAGATGGCCTCAGCCAGCAACATACGCCTTGGTTAAATGTAGCACAGGCCCTGTTGTAATGTGGATGGCCTCATCTAACAACACTGGCCCTGGTGAAATATGGATGGTAATGGCCAGCACCACAGAGCCTGGTGTAATGTGGATGGCCTAAGCCAACAACACTGGCCCTGGTGAAATGTGGATGGTATTGGCAAGCACCAGAGGCCCTGGTGTAATGTAGATGGCCTCAGCCAGTACCACAGGCCCTAGTATAATGTGGATGGCACCAGTCAGCAACGCAGGCTCTGGTGAAATATAGATGGCCTCAGAAAGCAGCACAGGCCCTGGTGTGGTGAAGATGGTCTCACAGGGAGCACAGGCCCTGGTGCAATGTGAATGGCCTCAGCCAGCAACACAGGCCCTGGTGTAATGTGAATGTCCTCATCCAACACCACTGGCCCCGGTGCAATGTGGATGGCATCAGCCAGTAGCAGAGGCCCTTGTGGATGGCAACAGCCAGCAACACACTCCCGTGTGTATTGTGGATGGCAACAGCCAGCAACACACTCCCTTGTGTATTGTGGATGGTATAGGCCAGCACCAAAGGCCCTGGTTAAATGTAGTTAGCCTCAGCCAGTAGCACAAGCCCTTTTGTAATGTGGATGGCCTCATCTAACAAGACTGGCCCTGGTGAAATATGGATGGTAATGGCCAGCACCACAGATCCTGGTGTAATGTGGATGGCCTCAGCCAACAGCAAAAGCCCTGGTGTAATGGGGATGATGGCCTCACAGGAAGCACTTTCCCTGGTGTAATGTGGATAGCCTCAGCCAACACCACTGGCCCTGGTGAAATGTGGATGATATCGGGAAGGACCAAAGGCCCTGCTGTAATGTGGATGGTTTCAGCCAACAGCAAAAGCCCTGGTGTAATGGGGATGATGGCCTCACAGGAAGCACTGTCCCTGGTGAAATGTGGATAGTATTGGCCAGCACCACAGGCCCTAGTGTAATGTAGATGGCATCAGCCAGTCGCACAGGCCCTTGAGTATTGTGAATGGCATCAGGCAGCAACACCACTGGCCCTTGTGAAATGTGGATGGTTTCGGACAGCAACACAGGCCCTTGGGTAATGTGGATGGTATCAGCCAGCAGCACAGGCCCTGGTGGGGTGAAGATAGCCTCACAGGGAACACTGGCCCTGGTGAAATGTAGATGGCCTCAGCCATGAACATATGCCTTGGTGAAATGTAGGTGGACTCAGCCAGTAGCAACACAGGCCCTGGTGAAATATGGACGGTATTGGTAATAACCACACACCCTGGTGTGGTGAAGATGGCCTCACAGGGTGCACTGGCCATGGTGAAATGGCCTAAGCCGGCAACATAGGCCCTGGTGAAATGTGGCTGGCCTAATCTAACAACACTGGCCGTGGTGAAATGTGGATGGTAATGGCCAGCACCAGAGACCCTGGTGTAATGTGGATGGCCTTAGCTAACAACACTGGCCCTGGTGAAATGTGGATGGCATCAGCCAGGAGCACAGACCCTTTTCTGGTGAAGATGGCATCAGCCAACAGCACAGGCCCTGGTGTGGTGAAGATGGCCTCACAGGGAGTACTGGCCGTGGTGAAATGTAGATGGCATCAGCAACTCTAAGAGGCACTGGTGTATTGTGGATGGCAACAGCCAGCAACACACTCCCTTGTGTATTGTGGATGGTATAGGCCAGCACCAAAGGCCCTGGTTAAATGTAGTTAGCCTCAGCCAGTAGCACAAGCCCTTTTGTAATGTGGATGGCCTCATCTAACAAGACTGGCCCTGGTGAAATATGGATGGTAATGGCCAGCACCACAGATCCTGGTGTAATGTGGATGGCCTCAGCCAACAGCAAAAGCCCTGGTGTAATGGGGATGATGGCCTCACAGGAAGCACTTTCCCTGGTGTAATGTGGATAGCCTCAGCCAACACCACTGGCCCTGGTGAAATGTGGATGATATCGGGAAGGACCAAAGGCCCTGCTGTAATGTGGATGGTTTCAGCCAACAGCACAGGCCCTGTTGTGGTGAAGATGGCCTCACAGGAAGCACTGTCCCTGGTGAAATGTGGATAGTATTGGCCAGCACCACAGGCCCTAGTGTAATGTAGAGGGCATCAGCCAGTCGCACAGGCCCTTGAGTATTGTGAATGGCATCAGGCAGCAACACCACTGGCCCTTGTGAAATGTGGATGGTTTCGGACAGCAACACAGGCCCTTGGGTAATGTGGATGGTATCAGCCAGCAGCACAGACCCTGGTCTGGTGAAGATGTCCTCAGCCAACAGCACAGGCCCTGGTGGGGTGAAGATAGCCTCACAGGGAACACTGGCCTTGGTGAAATGTAGATGGCCTCAGCCATGAACATATGCCTTGGTGAAATGTAGGTGGACTCAGCCAGTAGCAACACAGGCCCTGGTGAAATATGGACGGTATTGGTAATAACCACACCCTGGTGTGGTGAAGATGGCCTCACAGGGTGCACTGGCCATGGTGAAATGGCCTAAGTCGGCAACATAGGCCCTGGTGAAATGTGGCTGGCCTAATCTAACAACACTGGCCGTGGTGAAATGTAGATGGCCTCAGCCATGAACATATGCCTTGGTGAAATGTAGGTGGACTCAGCCAGTAGCAACACAGGCCCTGGTGAAATATGGACGGTATTGGTAATAACCACACCCTGGTGTGGTGAAGATGGCCTCACAGGGTGCACTGGCCATGGTGAAATGGCCTAAGTCGGCAACATAGGCCCTGGTGAAATGTGGCTGGCCTAATCTAACAACACTGGCCGTGGTGAAATGTGGATGGTAATGGCCAGCACCAGAGACCCTGGTGTAATGTGGATGGCCTTAGCTAACAACACTGGCCCTGGTGAAATGTGGATGGCATCAGCCAGGAGCACAGACCCTTTTCTGGTGAAGATGGCATCAGCCAGGAGCACAGACCCTTTTCTGGTGAAGATGGCATCAGCCAGGAGCACAGACCCTTTTCTGGTGAAGATGGCATCAGCCAACAGCACAGGCCCTGGTGTGGTGAAGATGGCCTCACAGGGAGTACTGGCCGTGGTGAAATGTAGATGGCATCAGCAACTCTAAGAGGCACTGGTGTATTGTGGATGGCATCAGCCAGCAAGACAGGCCCTTGTGTATTGTTGATGCATCAGCCCGCAACAGAGGTCCTTTTTAAATGAAGTTGGCCGCATCTAGCAACACAGGCCCTGGTGAAATGTAGATGGCTTCAGTCAGTAGCACAGGCCCTAGTGTGGTGAAGATGGTCTCACAGGGAGCACTGGCCTTGGTGAAATGTGGATGGAATCAGCAACCAGCAGAGGCCCTTGTGTATTGTAGTTTGCCTCAGCCAGCATCACAGGCCCTGGTAAAATGTAGATGGCCTCACCCAGCAAAACACGCCCTGGTGAAATATAGCTGGCCTAAGCCAGTATCACAGGCCCTGGTGTAATGTGGATGGAATTGGCCAGTAGCAAAGGCCCTGGTGTAATTTTGATGGCATCAGCCAGCAACGCAGGCTCTAGTGAAATGTAGATGGTATCAGCAAGAAGCACAGGCCCTGGTGTGGTGAAGATGACCTCACAGGGAGCAGTGGCCCTTGTGTAATGTGGATGGCATCAGCCAGTGGCACAGGTCTTTGTGTATTGTGGATGGCATCAGCCACCAACACAGGACCTGGTTGAAATGTGGATAGTTTCGGCCAGCACACAGGGCCCTGTTGTAATGTGGATGGCATTAGCCAGCAACGCAGGCCCTGGTGAAATGGAGATGGTATCAGCAAGCAGGCTCTGGTGTGGTGAAGGTGGCCTCACAGGGAGAACTGGCCTTTGTGTATTGTTGATGGCATCAGCCACCGACACAGGACCTGGTGAAATGTAGTTGGCCTTGGCCATAAAAACAGGCGCTGGTCAAATGTAGATGCCCTCAGCCAGCAACATACGCCCTTGTGAAATGTAGTTGGCCTCAGCCAGTAGCACAGGTCGTGTTGTAATGTGCATGGCTTCATCTAACAACACAGACCCTGTTATAATGTGGATGGCCTGATCTAACAACACTAGCTGTGGTGAAATATGAATGGCATTGGTAAGCACCATACACCCTGGTGTAATGTGGATGGCTCTAGCTAACACTACTGGCCGTGGTGAAATGTGCATGATATTTGCGCATGTAACAGTGAGAACTCAGACAAACATATTTATGGGTTTATCGGGCGAGTTCAATTCAAATGCATGTAACAGTGAGAAACGCACTGTCTTGGCAAAAGAAAGCGTTTTTGTACAACTTCATATAAATAGCTGTAACTTTTGATAGAAGACTCAGACACACATATTTATGGCTTTATCTCATACAATTCAATATCCCCGTGCTGGGCAAACAGGTTTTACAGCTGTTTGAGCTAATATTTTCAGGTTATTCACATAATGAAAACCTATACTTTGTTTCGGGCGAGTTCCCCATTCAAATGCATGTAACAGTAAGAAACGCACTGTGTTGGCGAAAGAAAGCGTTTTTGTACAACTTCATATAAATAGCTGTAACTTTTGATAAAAGACTCGGATACACATGTTTATGGCTTTATCTTATAGAACTCAATGTCCCCGTGCTGGGAAAACGGGTTTTAAAGCTGTGTGAGCTAAGATTTTCAAGTTATTCACATAATGAAAACCTATACTTTGTTTCGGGCGAGTTCCCCATTCAAATGCATGTAACAGTGAGAAACGCACTGTCATGGCAAAAGAAAGCGTTTTTGTACAACTTCATATAAATAGCTGTAACTTTTGATAGAAGACTCGGACACACATGTTTATGGCTTTATCTTATAGACTTCAATATCCCCGTGCTGGGCAAACAGGTTTTAAAGCTGTGTGAGCTAAGATTGTCAAGTTATTCACATAATGAAAACCTATACTTTGTTTCGGGCGAGTTCCCCATTCAAATGCATGTAACAGTGAGAAACGCACTGTCTTGGCGAAAGAAAGCGTTTTTGTACAACTTCATATAAATAGCTGTAACTTTTGATAGAAGACTCGGACACACATGCACTGTAAACCCCAACAGTCTACCTGACTTATAAAGTTTCTGGATATAACAATTGAAACTCCTCACATAGTTAAAACAACTTAAAACTTTTCTGTTCGGTTAACGATTCAAACAGTTATAATTATACATGGCTTAGAAGTTAAGAGTAAATACTGCTTTCTTAATTATGATTTTTGAGTAAATGTTTTTTTTCCGAGCTCCGCATGTCATGACGTCATGACCTTTTCTCTCTAACCTGAACGACGTTGACAGAAAATTCTGTTCAATATGGCTGCCCTTCTCGAGCGACTGGAGAACACATTTGGAGAAACTTGTAAGTAAAACGGAACCTTCGTTATGTTTATTTTTTTTCCGTAAAAAAGCAAGTATATTAATATGTTGCAGCCAATAACTTGTTTTCGAATGCGCTGTTGTGTTAAAAGCACAGACCCAGGTGGTGAATAGTTGTTCGCGCTCTTTTTCAAACATAGATTATGTCGTCAGTTTTACAGTTTTAACCGATTAAAACAGTTTTACGAAGAATCACACAAAGAAAGGGTCTTAGTGATATTTCAACGACCCCTTGCCAACGCAAGAAAGTTGGCGTTTTTACAACAGCAGCCTCATTGTTCGGCAGGTTTTTTTTTTTCTTTTTTTTTTTTTTTTTTTCTAAATGACATCAGAAACAGCAGTATGCGACATTACGTGATGGCAGAGCTTCAGTTCATCCTTTGTCATTTTTTTTTTTTTTTTAATAAATAGGACAGGGGGAATGAATGAGAGAGAGAGGGGGAGAGAAAGAAAGAAAACCAAAGGGGAGAAGAGACGGTGAGAAGGGGGGGGAAGAGAGACAAAAAAAAAACAAAAAAAAAAACTCCTGGGTCACCTGTATGGAGAAAAAAAAAAACCAAACAAACAAACAAAAACAAACAGAGGAGACAGCAAACAACAAAGAGCAACATAATAATAGAGAAAACAAAGCACCATCACAATAAACTAGCTAGTCATAGATATCAGTATTTACTAAGTAATAAACGATATTGTGCAGCACGCAAGATAGACAGCGCACAGTGTGCTTTGAGGCAGCAGCCAAGAAAGCTTTAGTCCGCGTCTGTGAATACCCATGTGTGCATACCTGTGTGGATCAGCATGCTTGCATTCCAAAGGTTTCTCCATGTAATGATCTGCTAGGGAGTGTGGGGGGGCCATAGCCCCGTCCTCCAGGGTGTGAAGCGGGTATGGAGGAGATCAAAACTCCAGACATCCAGAGGCCCCCAGAACACAAGAGACCATGGAAGACCAACAGAGGGGCAGCCGCGCCACTGTCCCAGTAAGAGCTGAGGAGAGTCCCAGATGAGGGCTCGCCCAGCAGCCGCGGAGCAGAAGTCAGGGGGAGTTGCAGTGACGCGCCCGTGAGCTCCGCCGGCCCCCAGCTGCGCCTGAGTGACCGAGCCCTAGGCCGAGAGGCCGGGGGCACCCCACCTCCAAAGGGGCCCGAGCGAGCCCCAGGCCCCAGGCCCCGACAAGCGGCCGCCAAGGAGTGAGCCGGTGTGTACCCGGACGCCCACCCCCAGACACAAAGAACCACCAACACACCGACACCTGAGGGAGTCCGCCACCGGCAGGGGAAGTGGTGGTGGGTGGAGATAGGCCTCCAAACCTTGGAGGGCCTGAGGTGTCCCCAGAGAGGTGGCGTCTGATACCCAACCTGACATATAGACACAGACATACAGGCACACACAGACACAAACATCCATTCCCACCCTCATGCTCTCATGTGCACTCACTCCACACTCAACCAACGTGGAGACAGACATAAAGAGACGCTGTACACACAATCACACTCCCCAAGCGTACTCTACAAACCGGGTCTAGGTACCCTTGCCCCTGGAGGGGGGAATTGCACCCAGACCCAGGTGGTGTTACCCTTTTCCCTGCGGTGGGGAGAGGCAGACCACCCCGACTCCGCAGCAGCAGGGAGGCCCCACACCCCAGACCGCAGTCGGACGGCCAACTCCTCCTACTAGCCCTCCCGCTCCAGCAGGCCGCAGAGAATGGGGGTGGGAGAAGACTCCAAACCTCCCTCCACCCGCTCATTGTAGTGTTGATGCATATGTGTTCTAAGGTGCAATTAAAACCCAGGAGGGCATGGAGCTACCTGCCAAGGAGCAGCAGGTAAGCGCATAGTCCCTCCTGCTAACCCTCAATGACTAAGTGTATTTAAAATTGAGAGGTGGGCAACGACGTCAGGGGTGAGGTATACACCCTGATGGTGATTTGGACTCCGTGATTGTGCCCACCCCCAAGATCCTATATGTATGTGTAATGAGAGTGTGAATAATGTGAATGTCTAAGTTGTGGGATAAAATTGAGGCAGAGGCAGCCAGAAGGGGACAGGGGGGGGGGGGGGGGGGTAGCCTCCTCTGCACCCTGGTGACATACCCCCACTCCAAGGCCCTGCATGTGTGGGTGGTTGTGGAGGAGCGGGAAGAGGGAGGCAGCTGGAGATGGGGAGGGAAGGAAGGGAGGGGCAGGTAACCCCTCCCTGGGGCCAGCTCCCCCGCTGACCCCAGTAGGCACTCCCACCCTCCGCGACCCGCCAGGGAAGGGGGGCCCAGGCCCATCAGACCGGGGCCCAGTGCAGTAGCGCCCCCCCGGCTCCACAGAGCCCTGGACAGTCCACCCAACCCCACCACAGAGAAAACTGCACCCACCCCACCATCCACTCATCTTCCAGACTACATAAGACAATAAACACCCAGGCTGAGATCTTCCTCCACCTCTCCTGTATCTCCCCCTCCTGCAGAGAGTTCCTGAGAGAAGAAAGCTCCTGCAAGATGTGACCATCCCCCCCACCAGTTGAAGAGCCCCCCAGGCGGCTCGATGCACCGGCGGCACCCTGCTCCAGGGCCGGGCCCCCATGCACCCACCCGCCCACAACCCCGGCAACACACCAACCAGGACCCGAGCCCCCGAGGCCCGGCCCGGGCCCCAGCCCAGAGACGGAGCGCCCCCAGAACCTCACGCCCATCCCGGACCCACCCAGGGGCAGCCAGGTTGCCAGGTCAGTAACCCGCGTCCGTCAGCACAGACCCTCCCCTAGCCCCGCTGCACGCAGCCGCGAGGAAACAGTCACCTGAGAGCCAACAGAGCCCTCAACCGGACGTGACCGCTACCCCGGGTTGAGCCCCCCAAGGAAGATGCCTCCGGGGAACCCCCCGACGCCCTAAGCCTGTCCCTACCCCCTCACCAATCACAACAGTGAAGGCGGGACCAAACTATGACCCCCCACCCCCACTAGGTGATGGAGCTGATAAAAGGGGCCCAGAGCAATTGATCTAATGTGGTGGCAGAGGCTGTGTCAAGACTAATGTAATCTAATAGATAATTTCTATATTGGTTAGAATTAAGATTATTTTTATTTTTCCAGTTCATGAGGACTGTTTTCTTGGCTATGCATAGGGCAGTGAAGATCATATGGGCTATATTCTTTTCTGAAGTGACATTATCTAAGCTGCCCAACAAACACACTAAGGGGGAGGTTGGAATGTTACATTTCAGACATTTTGATAAGTCTTCACATATCTCGCGCCAAAAGTTTTGCACTGGTGGACAGAACCAAAGAGCGTGGATGTAATTGTCTGGTGTATTGCCTTGACAGTGTGAGCAGTTGTTGGAAGATGTAAAGCCCATCTTGAACATCCGATGACCTGTATAGTGCACTCTATGAAGTATTTTGTATTGTATTAATTGCAGACTGGGATTTTTAATTAATTTAAAAGTTTTTAAGCAAATCTGAGACCAGAAGTTTTGGTCTAGGTTGACTGATAAATCTGCTTCCCACTTTGCAGTAGGAAGGGATATTGATTCATCTAATTTAGAAAGTGTTCTGTATATTTTAGATAATAATTTGGGGGATTTAAGAGTAAGAAAATGTGCCGCACTTAGTGGTGTTTGTAATTCAACTTGACTGAGGTTAAATTTCTTTTTTACTATGGATTTAATTTGTTGATATTCTAAAAACCTTGTCTTGTTGATCCCATATTGTTCAACTAGTCTGTCAAATGGAATAAATTCTGTTCCCTCTAATATATGTTCTAAGTATTTAATTCCTTTACAACTCCATTCTGGGAAATTAATCATATTATTGTTTTGTAATATGTCAGGGTTATTCCAGATAGGTGTACGTTTGCATGGGATTAATGAAGACTCCGTTATTTTTAGAAACTCCCACCATGCTGTTAGAGAAAAGCTGATGTTGATACTTTTAAAGCATTCATGTCTTTTGATGTTTGAGCTAATAAATGGTAGGTCTGAAATCTCTAGATCCTTGCATAGTGCCTGTTCAACATCTAGCCAGGGCTCAACTAAGAAGGTATGTTTTAACCATTCTGAGATGAACTGAAGCCTGTTGGCTAAGAAGTATTGGTGAAAATTAGGCAGATCTAATCCTCCTCTATCCTTGGTTCTTTGTAGCGTTTTTAAGCTAATACGCGGGGGTTTATCTTTCCAAAGGAATTTGGAAATATATGAATCCAGAGATCTGAACCAATCTTGTGATGGTTTGTTAGGGATCATCAAAAATAAGTAATTTATTTTTGGCAAGATCATCATTTTTATAGTGGCGACCCTTCCCATGAGTGATATGGGTAAAGATTTCCATCTAGTCAGATCGCCTTCTACTTTCTTTAGAAGTGGGATGTGGTTTAGTTTAGTTAAGTCTGAAAGCTTAGGAGAGATATTAATACCTAAATATTTAATATTTCCGGATTGCAGTGGGGCAGAGGAAGAATTATGGAAGGAGCAGTTAATGGGGAGAACTGTAGATTTTGGCCAGTTAATTGAATAATCTGAAACTCTTGAAAACCAGTTTATTAAAGTAATTACCTCAGAGAGGTTGGTTTGTGTGTTTTGCAGAAAAAGCAACACATCATCCGCATAGAGACTGATTTTATGTTCTATGTTCTTACATTTTATGCCCTTAATTGTTGTAGCCTGTCTAAATGCTGCTGCTAGAGGTTCGATAAAAATTGCAAAAAGTGAGGGGGAGAGTGGGCATCCCTGTCTGGTGCCCCTCAGGAGACAGAAGCTGGAGGATGTCTGGTCATTTGTTCTGATACGAGCCGTTGGGGAATTGTATAATATTCTTATCCAGTTTATGAAAGAGTTTCCAAAACCAAATTTGTGTAAAGTTGCGAATAAAAATTTCCAGTTAACTCTGTCAAATGCTTTTTCTGCATCTAGAGATAATATTATGGCTTCGATGTTTTTATCGTATGAGTAGTCTATTAAATTAAGTAATCTACGAGTGTTTGTTGAGGAGTGCCGACCTTTTATGAAACCAGTTTGGTCAGGATGAATTAAGAGGGGGGTCATTTTCTCTAATCTCTTTGAGAGAGCTTTGCAGATTATTTTAAGGTCTACATTTAAAAGAGAAATTGGACGATAGCTTGAGGGAAATAAAGGGTCTTTGCCTGGTTTTAGCAGGAGACTAATGTTGGCAGAATTCATATTTGGTGGTAGTCTGCCCTTTTCCTCGATTTCCTGCAACATGCTGTGGAATACTGGTGCCAAAATTGTCCAGAATTCTTTGTAGAATTCTGCAGGGAAGCCGTCTGGACCTGGAGCCTTATTATTGGGCATACTTATCAGGGCTTCCTGGAGTTCACTTGGCGTCAGTGGCGAATCCAATTCCATTGCTTGACTGTCTAGTAATTTTGGAAGAGTTACGTTGTCAAGAAACAGATCAATTTCATTTTTAGATGGGTTTATTTGTGGTGAGTATAAATTTTCATAGAAATCCCTAAAAATGTTGTTTATTCTTCCAGGATCATATATTGTGTTCCCCGATAAATCTTTAGCAGCACATATAGTTGTTTTTTCTTTATTTATTTTTAGCTGGTTAGCTAGAAATCGACCTGATTTGTTACTGTGTTCAAAATTCTGCAAGCGAAGTCTTTGTATAAGGAATTGTGTTTTTTTATTAATAGTTTCATTTAATTCTAGTTTTGTTTTGCATATTTTGTTCAATGTTTCCTGATCTTGGTGGGACGCGTAGGCTTCTTCTAGTGATTTGATGTTTTTTTCTAATTCCTGAATATTTTTGTTTTCTTCTTTCTTTTTGTGTGATGAGAAAGAAATTATTTTACCTCTCATCACAGCTTTCCCTGCTTCCCATAGAACAGAAGCAGATATTCCGGGAGTGTCATTAAAGTCTAAATATGAAGTCCATTCCTTTTTAAAGTATTTAATAAAGTCTTCATCTTTAAGTAGTGATATATTAAATCTCCAGTTTTTACTTGGCGTAGTATTATTCTTGTGCATTAGTGTTAAAGATACAGGAGCATGATCGCTGACAGCTATAGGATGAATCTGAGTGTCTGAAATGTCACACAGCAGTAAGCTGCTGACCAAAAAATAATCCAGACGAGAGTAAGAGTGATGAACATGCGAGAAAAAAGTATATTCCTTACTGGTGGGGTGAAGAGAGCGCCATGCATCGCAAAGACCAAAGTCGTTCATATACTGTTTGATTATATTTGTGGACTGCCAATTACGCTGAGTTCCTGTTGTGTTGAGCCTATCCATTTCTTCATTTAGTCCAAGGTTTTTTTTTTTCTTCTCATTAGCATCATTCAAAAGTGACTTAGCTAGCAGTGGCAACTTCTATCTAAAACAATTGAAATATAGCAAGGTGTTGTATATTTAGTGTGCTAATAAGGTTTTCAATATTTTTATTTTTTCTTCCAAGGCTGAAGACCGAAGACCAAAAGACAGAAGAAAAAAAATTCAGACTGCAATTAATTTCAGGTGGAGACAGTAAACACAGGTGAGTTGAAAGATCTATTGAAGAGTCCTTTCTTCATGGCCATTAAACATTTTTAGGTTAAAAGACCTGTGTCATGAATCGCTGTGCGACAGGCAGGAGTTGGACCCAAAATGCAGGACTCAGACTCAGGGGATGAACTCAAAATCACATCTTTAATTGCTGGTCACAGAAAACGAGCATACAAAACTAAACTGGGAAAATATAAACTCACACCTTGCAGAGAGGCACAGGAGGAAACACACAGCTTGAGGGACGACGCAGCACTGACTCAGAGAAACACAGGGTTTAAATACAAAGTGAAGTAACGAGGGGAATGAGACACAGAAGGAGAGCACAGCTGGGAGAAATCAGAACTGACGAGACAAGGGAGCAAAGTAGGATACACTCACATGAGACACAGACCTTCAAAGTAGAACAGGAATTAGCACAGATGCAAACTAGACTAGGGGAGACAGAGCAACTAAGAAACACAGAGGGCAGCTACCAAATACTCAGAACTAAACAGAATACAAGAACACCAAACTAAGACACTACACTAAAGAACAAGCTGGGACAACAAAGAGAACTAAGAACATAATACAAAAAACTCAGAGGCACAAGAAACTCAAAACACTGGGTCACTGACCCAGGACCGTGACAACCTGTTTTTTTTAAAAAAAATCATGCCCTGGCTTTGTCACACCGAATCAAATAAATTCAAATTCAAATTCAAATTTTATTTGTCACGTACACAGTCATACACAGTACGATATGTAGTGAAATGCTTGGACAACTGCTCGTGACCTAAAGAAAACAAAAAAGGAAAAGGCTATGAATAAGATAGGAAATAAATATGAAAAATTAAAAAGGGTAAATTTAACTAGGAAGGAATAAAATATAAATTAAGGTTAAAAATGAAATAACTGTACAACACAAATTAGAATGAAGGGTAAATTTAACTGGGAGAATAAGATAAAATATATAAATTAAAGTTGAAAATAAAATAACTGTACAACAAAATACACAATATAGAACTATATAAGAATGTATGAAGAAATATAAATAAATATATACACAATAACAGCAGCATATACACAATAACAGCAGCGTGATTTAAGTAATGAAGTGAAACAATGTCCAGAATGTCCAGTGTGTGTGTAAGAACTGTATGTGTGGGTCAGTACTGTGTGGTGGTGTGATTGAGAGACCGTATCGCCTGCGGGAAGAAGCTCCTCCTCAGTCTCTCTGTGTTGGTCTTCAGGGAGCGGAATCGCTTTCCTGACCTCAACAGAGAGAACAGTCTGTTGTTGGGATGGCTGAGGTCCTTCACGATCTTCCTGGCCTTGGTCCAGCACCGCCTGCTGTAGATTGAGTGCAGGTCAGGGAGCTCGGAGCGGATGGTGCGCTCAGCTGACCGCACAACCCTCTGTAGAGCTCGTCTGTCCTGCACGGTGCTGTTCCCGAACCAGGTTAAGATGTTTCCCGTCAGGATGCTCTCTATGGTGCAGGAGTAAAAGTTCCTGAGCACCTTGGAGGGCAGTTGGAAGTCTCTCAAGCGTCTGAGGTGGTAGAGACGCTGACGGGCCTTTTTCACCATGGTGTTGATGTGACAGGACCATGACAGGTCCTGCGTGATGTGAACTCCGAGGTATTTGAAGCTGTCCACTCTCTCCACTGGGCACTCGTTGATGACAGGGGTCTGGTAGTTCCTCTCATGTTGAAAAGATCTATTTTCATGGCTCCCCCCATTACCATTTCCTTGTACTTCTTTCTACCAGTCTATTTTATTTTGTGACATTAACATCTTAAATGTACCCCTAATTATTAATAGCTGTGTTAGTATTTATAATGCTTTTTTTTTTTTTTATCATGTGCAGCTCTACCAAGGGTCAGTGGCACAGTTCACCTTTTGTGGTAAGTTATAACACTTCATATGTGGTCACATAAGTAAGTTGTTTCATCAGTTGTTCAGTTCTTATAAAATGTTGTATAATTGTACCAAATCACTGAGGATACATCCAATGTGTAAATCACAATCAACAATTTTACTGTGATATTCGCTCGTGTTTAGAGAATCTCCATTAGCTTTGTTACTGAGTTTCCATTTTTGTAGGGCCAAATTTGTATTAAAAATTAATATTTTCATATGATGTGAAATGACTCAATCATTTCTAATTTTTAGAAGAAACCATTCATTAAGTCCCTTAAGGTGAAGATTTCATATATTGATAATGATAAAATTAACACAAATTAAAAGTTTCACTGATAAACACACAATTTTTCCTTGCTTTGAACATGGGGTTCAAAGCAAGGAAAAATTGTGTGTTTATCACATGGGGTTCTATATAGATTACAGCTCTGATCTGGAGAACACTATTTTAAAATACTGTGTAGGGTTTTTGTCAAATGATTAAGAAACAGACTCTCTGTCACAAGAGACAGAAAGGTTGTATCTTAAAAGAAAAGTCTCCAAAATTTAGTAGAGTCTGATGTCATGCAGTTTCATAAACATGTATTCTCCCCAAAGAATGACACCTGAAAACTTTGCGTTAAATGAACTTTTCTTTTCCCTTTTTAGGAGGCGCCTGATATCAACGTGAAACGCACTGCAGTACTTCGTGCCCTTCCTGTATACCTGTGGGAGGAGGACCCGAAATTCTTTTAGACATGTAATGTAAGTGTATTTTTGCATTACTTAAATTCTGCCAGTAAGATAAAATGCTATGGATTTCTTTAAATACAATTTAATACCCTAGCAGCTAACAAATTGTACAAACAAAATACCCTCTCTTTAGAAAACCCTCACACACAAACACACACAGGTCAGGAGCAGGGCACAGGCATATCACAGCACTATGGCTATGCTGCAGGTGGCCCAAAAGCCAGGCTGAAGTCAAGATTTAGTTTCTTTTTGAGATAAAGTCATGAAATAAAAAATTACTTTTTTTTTTTTAGAAAAATAACAAAAATACAAATTATGTAATGCAAAAAGCTAACACGTTAATGTACATTTTTCAAAAAAAGTAGAGTACCCTAACTCGTTACAAAGTAACCTACTACACTGCTGAATGTTTTGCTAGATTACAGGTCATGCTTGTCACATTCTCTCAAACCAACCTTACTTATTTAATTGGGGCAATCATGGCTCAAGAGCTGGCAGTTTGTCTTGTAATCAGAAGGTTGCCGGTTCGAGCCCTGGCTCCGACAGTCTCGGTCGTTGTGTCCTTGGGCAAGACACTTCACCCGTTGCCTACTGGTGGTGGTCAGAGGGCCCGGTGGCACCAGTGTCCGGCAGCCTCGCCTCTGTCAGTGCGCCCCAGGGTGGCTGTGGCTGCAATGTAGCTGCCATCACCAGTGTGTGAATGTGTCTGGATGACTGAATGTGTAAAGCGCTATACAAATACAGGCCATTTACCATTGATACTGTGTCTATTCCAGGCGGACGCATTGGATGAGTCGACCCTCATTGACACTCCAGTTGCCCTTCTCACTGTGGTTACCGACTAGGGCTGGGTATCGTCACTGATTTCTAGAATCGATTCAATTCCGATTCACAAGGTCCCGAATCGATTCGATCCACGATTCGATTCGATTTAAATCTGGGAAATTTTGACAGTCAGAAATATTATAATTCAGATCAGTACATTTACATATTTTTGTATCAATAAAAAGGAAGCTGACACAAGCAAGACTTTATCACAGGTGTGAGCATCACAGCAGATGCCTTTGTGTCAAAGTAGCTGAAGATAAAACACAGAAATACATGAAGGTGAGTTTCCTGGCCTGGGATTTTATAAAAATATTCTGCAGTACATCAAAAACGAAAGAAAACCATTAATCAACATATGAACATTACCTCTGAAGTTACAGCGGTTTTATTAGAGACACGGCGTTTTGCATTTTGAATAATTTTAAAAAGTTTAAATTTGTTCAGTATTGAACAGCAGAAATTAGGTTTTCTTTTCGGAAGTAAGTAAAAGGGAAAAAAACAGCGGCCGACAGCGCTGTAAACAACAGTAGACTTGTGCGTAACAAGCAAGCGAATAATGCAGAAAACAGACAGACAGAGAGAGACAGAGAGAGGGAGGGAGAGAGAGAGAGAGAGAGAGAGCTGTGCATCGCGGTGGAAGCAAAACAGGAAAAGTCAGAGTGAATTCATGACGATGTTTATGTGAAGCGTAGTTTGGATCTTCTTTTGCTGCTGGTTCGGTCAATATTGTTTGGAGAGAGATCAAACTAACAGCTTTAGAATCGGCGCATAAAGGGCGTGAACACAAAGCGCGGACCGCCGACAGATCAGAATCAGCGAGCTGTCGGCTTTCAGCCCCGAGCGTGAGAAAGGCGACATCTCACTGATTCTGATCTGCGGGTTTTGTCTTTGTGCAGAATCCGTGTACCTGCTCTCATTTACTGTCTTAGCTGTTTGGTGGTTCTTGAAATTTTGTGAGATGTCACCAGAGATTCTGGCATTTCGGGCAAAATAAATTTATATTAAAAAATCGATTCAGGATTTTAATGAATCGATTTTACGTTATCCAAGCCAGAATCGATTTTAATCGATGAATCGATTATAAAAACCCACCCCTATTACCGACGGCGCTTCCCAGTCCAGTCCATTTTACTTCCTCAAGCATGGCTGTTGTGGTGAAAGGCGACTAGGTGATGCGTGATATTCCCAGATTTGCAGATGCATTTGCTTTATTGTTTGGCTTGATCTATGCTCTGCATTTAGACTACCCCAGGAAGCTGGTTCACACATTTGCCTTTGTCCAAAATATCTTCATGGGGCTTGATGACGGCAAACCCCTGAAACCCCTGCCTACATGCTCTTAAGGAATGTAAGGCAATGTTTGTTAGGACATGCATCTCTGTTACTGAGCACTTTGTTTGAAGCACTTTAAGTTTACTACAGGCTTTGGGTGGATTTAACTCCATCAGTTTACCTAATTTTCCTATACTTGACTGCCTTATCTGGTTATTTGGAAGCTGATCGTCTTTGTACCCATTTTTAAAAATTGTTTTTCATTTCTATTTTTAAAAAAAGTGATTAGTATTTGACTTTTTGTTTTGCATTTTTGTGTATTTTGAGAAAGATGCAATTAGGACTGATGTCGTCCTTTGTGATTTTATAAAAAGATAAATGTTCTACACAGAATTTATAATGCTCACTTTGTGGTGCTGATGTCCATGTTAGTTGTTTTATAAAAACATTTTTTTTTCTTTTTAATGTATTCATTCATTTGTTGGTTTAATTAATTAATTAATTAATTAATTAATTTATTTATTTATTTATTTATTATTATTTAAATATGAAAATATGATTTAAAAAGGAAAATGTCATGTTATATTTATTTTATTATTAATTTATGTTAAGACAAATTTTTTTTTTGTGATGTTTTTAAATTTTCATGAAAAAATGTTAAATAAACAAAATGTAAAGTAACTGAATTTCTGTACTTTTTTTTTTAGTAGTCTACACTCAAACATTGAAACATAAATATGTTTTAATTAATAATCAGATAATTTGAGTTTAGGTTGTAATATAATTGCATTGTGTTGCATCAAAATAATAAACTACAAGAAACACAAAAATATTGAAATTAAAGTATACAGTCTTTGAGTAAAGCTCAATTAATAAAATATAAAATATAATTTTCAACTTTTAGGTTAACAATAAATACAAATTTTGAGTACCCCATACTTAGAAGATGTGAGTTTGTGTACTTAAATCTTTTGAGGTAATCAGTTTCCACAAAAGTTTTAAGTTCAGTCAACTTGTTCGGGTTTACAGTGTGTTTATGGCTTCATCTCATAGACTTCAATATCCCCGTGCTGGGCAAACAGGGTTTGCAGCTGTTTGAGCTAATATTTTCAAGTTATTCACATAATGAAAACCTATACATTGTTTCGGGCGAGTTCCCCATTCAAATGCATGTAACAGTGAGAAACGCACTGTCTTGGCGAAAGAAAGCGTTTTTGTACAACTTCATATAAATAGCTGTAACTTTTGATAGAAGACTGGGACACACATGTTTATGGCTTTATCTTATAGACTTCAATATCCTCGTGCTGGGCAAACAGGTTTTAAAGCTGTGTGAGCTAAGATTTTAAAGTTATTCACATAATGAAAACCTATACTTTGTTTCGGGCGAGTTCCCCATTCAAATGCATGTAATCGTAAGAAACGCACTGTCTTGGCGAAAGAAAGCGTTTTTGTACAACTTCATATAAATAGCTGTAACTTTTGATAGAAGACTCGGACACACATGTTTATGGCTTTATCTTATAGACTTCAATATCCCCGTGCTGGGCAAACAGGGTTTGCAGCTGTTTGAGCTAAGATTTTAAAGTTATTCACATAATGAAAACCTATACTTTGTTTCGGGCGAGTTCCCCATTCAAATGCATATAACACTGAGAAACACACTGTCATGGCGAAAGAAAGCGTTTTTGTACAACTTCATATAAATAGCTGTAACTTTTGATAGAAGACTCTGACACACATGTTTATGGCTTTATCTTATAGGCTTCAATATCCCCGTGCTGGGCAAAGAGCATGTAACAGTGAGAAACGCACTGTCTTGTGTGAAGATTATGAGTAAAACATATGTTATTTTATGATCCTAGTCAAGGTAGTTGAGTTAGGTTAACAGCTGTAGAACATATATTATCCTTTAGTTTAGATGGTATGCTGTGTATGTAGTCTAGTTCTCATTATACTCTTGAGTTAACAGAACATATTCACATATTAGTTTATTAGTTAAATGTGCATCACTCTGTATCCTTGATCTGCTGAGAATGTCTCACACTGTGGGTTCTTGACATGTTTTATTGCTGAATCATGAAGAGAGAGGAGACTCTGTGTCTAGGTTAGAAGAGATAAGTCACACTCTATACCCCCACCTTTGTAGAAAGACAGGGAGGCAAGGTCAGGAACCAGTCTCGCTAAGAAGTAGAAAAACATGTGAAGATGTAGTTTTTATGACTAGGTGGGGGCTGTCAGAAGCTATAAAAGTCTGTGAATGTTGCCACCATTTTGAGAGACATGTGCCTGACCCTCTGGCAGCATCTCTCCCGTCCGGACGTTTTAATGCTCTTTGTGTTGAATTGTATGGAAATAAATGATTGTTGATTGAGCATTTATACACCGAGTATTGTCCTTCCTTCAGCCCAAAGATTCAAAGAATTGGGAGATTTCAACAACTTGGTGCCTGGCGACCCGGATCTTTGGCGTGCTGAGGAGGTGCAGATTTGGCCTTTGGTGAGATCGTGGGGCGAGGCGAACGGAAGACCGGTCTAACAGCAAAAAGGTAAGCACAGCCTGTTGTATTATACCAAATGTGCATATTGGGCTTTCCAAATTAATCTGTTCGCTGAGTCACATGTATTTTCACATTAAATTTGTCGGTGTCTGGTTTTTGGCGCGAGATACTAACAACATAAGTTGGGGCTGAATTCCAGTGTGTTAAATAAACTGCTTCTACCGAGAAACTAATAACATACTACGTTGAGCTAGTTGCAGCCCACTTTACCTTCCACATTTAATTTTGTCTAAGACTGGCTTCTGTAGCAATAATACATTAGAATTTCTTCTGGAGACGCGGCCATAAGTCCAGTACATTGAGTAGAGGTTTTGAAGTTGGTTATGACGTCGGTTTGAGTCTTTGTTGAGGCGGCCATGAAATTAGTATAGAAATAAGGAAAAGCAGCTGCTGGCTTACGGTGCGGTTGAACGCTGGCAACGTGTGAAAGCGAAACACGTCCGTAGGTTTTGGTTTAAGATACGGCCGTGTTCCGGTGGTGCGGCCGTGAGTACAGCAGCGATTGGTGATGATTTCAGTACATTGAATAGAGGTTTGACGGTGATTTGTGGTGTCGGTTTTTGCCTCGAGGGCTGCGGTCATAAACAATAAGTAAAATTTTACTTGCCATGAAATAAAGGTAAAGCAGAACCTGGCTTATGGTGTCGGTTTTGAGCCTCGGGGATGAGTGTCACTTTTATGATGCGATTTTGCCCCGTGGTGGCGGTCATAGGCGCAGAGAAAAGGGTATTTTGGTCTATGGTGCAGTTGTGCTTTAAAGATTTCTAACAGTTGAGCTCAGAAGTTTCTGTGTAAAGTTCCGCTGAGGAAAAGTGCTGTGTGTGAAAGGCGCGCTCTGAGTGGGTGTGTGAAGCTGCGAAGCACGCTCTGGGTGCTGTTTTGTGTGTAAGGCGCGCTCTGGGTGCTGTTTTGTGTGTAAGGTGCGCTCTGGGTGCTGTTTTGAGTGTGAGTGAGGCGCGCTCTGAGTGTGTTTTCTGTGAGTGTGAAGCGTGAAGCACAGTGACAGTGACGGTTGATGTGTTTGAATAGGAGGACACTAGAGCAAAGACACATTTTAGGATCAAAGGTTGATGTCTAGTGTACCTGTGGAAAATAATTTTGTCCTAGGTGTGGCGACCCTCCTGTTCGTGGATGCGCGGGCAGGCCCGGCGGCGTCCGGATGCCGAGGTGGTGACTTGGGGAGGTGAGGACCCCCGCATAGCTACAGAATAACACTGGAACGACCGTGTAACCACGGGTTCACATTTATTCTGGACTAGAACAAGACACATTTTGCGAACAAAGGTTGAGTCTAGATTAGTAAAAAGAAAAAGGTTGAATTCCTCGTTTCAGTGGTTGAAATTGTTGTGTGCCTGTCCCCTGACGAGTGTGAAATTAAATAAAGAGGGAATTCGGAGCCACATAGAGATAGACAGGCATAATTGCGTGTATTACTCTGTGGTGTAAGCATTTAAAAAACCAAAAAACCCCCCAAAAAAAACAGAGAGTGTGAGAAGTGTGTGGTGGTGTGAATATGTCGGGTTTTAAATCTGACATAGAAAGAGGAGAAATGCAGGGTGAGTGGAAAACTTTTGAAGAACAGAGAAAGGAGTTGTTGCGGGCGCTGAAGGTCATGCGACCTGGCAGCGCGCCCGAGAAAAAATCAGAGGTTGTAGCTCTAGCAACAAAAGTCAAAGAGTTGTGTGATAAGGAAGGAGTGAGAGGAGAATCAAGAGGTTTGTTGGCAAAAGTGCTTCTGGGAATAGCACAGAAGCTCCAGGAGGAAGAGCAGGAAATTAGTAAACAGTTAGAGGAGGCCTCTATTTGGACAAGGCGGAGGATTAAAAAACAGGTGCAGGAGGAGAAAGCCCACGTAACGAGGTGGGCTGTGACATGCCAGGGGGTGGAGCACTGGATGAGGGAGAGAAGGGAGGAGCCTGAGAAGCTGATGCTGCCGGCTTCTCCGGTGAAGTCATCGCTCACTGGCTTTCCCCCTCCCTATCAGGCCCCCGCCCCCCTCTATCCTGTGCTGAGGGTAGAGCAGGGCTGTCTCTCTGGTGAGGATGGCCAAGTGTTAGAAGTTACAGGAGGCTATGTAGATTGTGAAATATCTAAAGAGCCCAAACGGCCAACTCCAATACTGAAGAGTGGAACAATAAAGCAAAGTTCGACTTTTGTTAATGAGGAGGGAGCCAGCGGCGGAGCACAGGCACCACCTATGAAAGAGTCACCCCAACAACAGGAAGAGAGTGATGAAGACAGGGCTGTGCGGCTGGTTGAATCTGTTATATCGACTTTAGAGCAACGTTATCAAATTTCTGATGATGAGGTAGGAAGTGGAGCAGTTGTTGCACCACAGGTTGGGAAAGGTGAGGTGTGCGGCCCTTATGGGGACGCATACGAGGGATGGTTATCTGGCACCCTTGATGATAATGCGCAAGTGGGTGGCTGTGCCAAGCAGAGAATCGAAGCAGGGCTGGAGCTAGGAGGGGCCTTTCAAAATAGAGTAGCTAGAGAAAAGGCAGGGAGAGGCAGAGGAGTTAGGCCCAAACCCGGAAACGTACCACACCCCATGGTGCGCCGGAGTCAAGAAGAGAGGGACAGTCTCTCTCTGCACGGGGAGTTCCCCCTGGTGGTGACCGCTGGGGGTCACATGAAATACAAGCCATACGGAGTGGGAGATGTTAATGCATTGACTGAATTATTACCTCCTATTACAGACGGAGGTGCGGGGTGGTTGAGGGAGTTTGATAGAGCAACAACAGGTGTTCAGTTGGCTCTGGGTGATTTCAGAGCCGTGGTGGCCAGATGTGTCAAAGGCACAGCTCTGGATGACATAGAGAAGCTAGCAGGCACTGCATTGTTGGTTGATAGCACCCCATTTTGTCGTGCTGTGAATGAAATATCAAATGCATTACGTGAAAAGTACCCCACTCCAAATGCTGCTAAGATTTTGAAGCTGTTGTGGAAGCCTGATCAAACTCCAAAGGAGTACATAGGCTAAAGCTACGTGGGCCCTTAGCACTGGTCAGCATCCTGGTAGAGAGGGGATGCAACAATTGTGGTTTAGAGAAGCTGTGTTAAAAGGTGTGCCCGAACAGGTCAGAGTGGCCATGACAGATAACCCCGACATGGAGGGGGCGGAGTCTCACGTGTGGGAGAAACATCTGGTGCATCGCCTGCAGAAAGCTCATGATGAGGTTATGGCTAAAAGTGAGGATACAGATAACATGAAAGAGCAATTGTTGAAATTACAGCTGGGTGAAATGAGGGGTAAGGCAAATGATAAGAAAAAGGAGGAAAAAATAGCAAAAGTAATGGTGGCTCAAGGTTACCAGCAAATGGGGACAGATGTTGATCCTAATGTATTGCCAGTAGACACGCAGGGATCTGCGCGAGGCATAAATTGGGGTGGCCGTGGGGTCGGTAGAGGAAATTGGGGTTCACGTGGTGGTCAACGGGGAGGAGGCGGCGGCATGGGCAGACAAAGGGGTGCGCTTAGAGGAGGTCCATATGTGCCAGGGACTGCGTGTTACAACTGTGGTCAGACTGGACATTGGGCTCGAGAGTGCCCTGACCCGCCTCAGCAGTACAACATGCCACGTCCGGCCACAAGGGGACGCGGGCGTTGGACGGCCCCCAACTCACAGATGGCTCCTCCAGGGCAGTATTCAGTGGAATACTGGCAGCAGGAACAATACTGACACACCCCACAGAGAGGCCTGGGCATAGGGGGAGGGGCAGACCCCCTGGTGCCACTGAGGGTTCAAGGACGTAACCTGCCCTTTTTAGTGGACACAGGAGCAACATACTCCACCATTCGTACTGCTCCTGAAGACATTCCACTGTCAGACACCAGAATCAGTGTGATCGGCTTCTCTGGGGTACCTATGACCCTGCCAGTAACCGCCCCTCTAAAGACTGAGCTAGGACGTCAGTCCTTAACACATTCATACATGGTTTCCTCACAAGTTCCAGTTAATTTATTGGGCAGGGACCTGCTCATTAAGCTTGGAGCTACTATCATGTGTGGAGCTGATGGATTAACAGTGACTTTGAAAGATGGCACACGGCTGTCCTGTTTGCAATCAGGAATAAGGGGACAGTGGCTGTTATCTGAGGATTGTGAACGCACAGCGCAGATTTACTGGGCGAGACTGAACACATCAGATGGAATTCTGGCACAGTACCAACTCTGGCGTCCCTGGATAATGTCCATGTCTGTCTATTCACCCCCGCGTGACCCCTACCACGTGACCTTGTTTTACGATCGCGAGCATACTGAGTGGTTTGAGGATCTGTTTAATGAGTGTTTAGATGAGAAAGCTTGGGAGCTTAACTCTGAGGACATTTATGTTGGTCCAGCTGGAGTGGCAGCGTTTGTGGCGCTCTCTGGAGATCAAATGAGTTGGTATAGAATGGGAGATGAAGCGGTTCCCCATGTGTCTTTGGCAGTACATGAGGGTCATCAAGCAAAAGATTTAGGCCCAATGGTGAGAACAGCCACAAGGGCCACAGATTGGCAGCAAACACAGCTCACTGATGTCTCATACTCACCCAGTTGTAAAACGTATCGAATTTCTGTGACAGCTACTGATCAGAGTGTTTTAGAACATAAACATCTGAAGCGAACACATGGCAGGGAGAAATCAGATCACGAGGAAGCTGTTAAAGGCCTAGCAGAACTCCCTGACACTTTGTGGTCTAAAGGTCCCACTGATGTGGGTTTAACATTTTGTTCACCTGTTACATTTGAGTTAAAAGATGACACTCCTATTTGGCGTTCACAATACAGACACAGTCCAGAGGCGGAGAATGGGATTGCAGAAACAATTTCAGGGCTCCTGCAGGTGGGTGTGCTGGAGTCGTCTTCCTCTGCATGGAATACTCTAATCCTCCCAGTTGAAAAATCAGGCATGGGCAAGTATCGCATGGCACATGACCTTAGGGCAATAAACGCTGTCCTTAAGACACCAACAGTACCTGTACCAAATCCCTACACTGCTTTGACTAATTTATCTCCAGATCAGAGGTGGTTCACATGCATAGATTTGGCAAATGCTTTCTTTTGTCTCCCTCTGCATCCATCTTTGAGAGATATTTTTTCATTTACTTACAGGGGTCAGCAACTGCGTTACACTCGGTTGCCTCAGGGCTTTGCCCTTTCACCTGGGATTTTCAATCAGGTACTTAAAAATGCTCTTTCTCCATGTGTATTACCTGAAGGATGCACACACAGTATGTGGATGATTTGCTGATTGCTGCTGAAACAGCTGATGCTTGCTTTCAAGCAACGATGACGGTGCTCCGTCAGCTGGCTAAAACAGGCTTCAAAGTAAGTAGAGACAAACTTCAACTTGTCAGAACTGAAGTTACATTTTTAGGTCGGGTGGTGGCGATGCAGACGGTGGGCATGTTGGCATCCCAGAGGGAAACAATTATGTCACACCCACAGCCATGTACTGTTAAAGAAATGTTGTCATTTCTTGGGCTTACAGGTTACAGTAGACACTACATTTCTGACTATGTGGGCAAAACCAAACCTCTGCGGGAGTTGGTGAAAGAACACGGCATGAGAGACCTCGCAGCTAGTCTGAACTGGACCACTGAGGCTGAAATGCGGTTCATTGAACTAAAACAGGCCCTGTCTCGTGCAGTAGATTTGGCAATCCCCGATTATAACTCTGATTTCTTTGTTGATGTTTCTGAAACAAATGGAGTGGTTAATGGTGTGTTGTTTCAGAAAAAAGGGGGAAAGAGACGAGTGCTGATGTATATCAGCATTGGCCTGGACAATATGGAAAAAAGACACCCCACGTGCACACAACATGCAGCAGGGGTGACAAAAATAATTCAGAAAGTGGCTCACGTTGTGAGAGGGCACCCACTGAAAGTGCTAACAACACACAGTGTGGTGGCCTATGTGAATTCACAGGCATTTACAATGACCCCACTGAGACAACAGAGACTGACTAAAATTCTGGAGTCTCCAAACTTGACCTTCACACATGAAGGGATTAACATGGCAGATCAGATGGGAGGGGGGACACCTCATGACTGTGCACAAATAGTAGAGGTTGAGGAGAAAGTAAGGTCTGATTTGAGAGCAGAACCAGTGAATGAGGCAGATGATTATTTCACAGACGGATGTTGTTTTAGGGATCCGAGTGAAGGATTGAAAACAGGTTATGCAGTGGTGAAAGGAGTCGGAAACCAGCTGCATGTGGAGAAATCAGGAACACTGGAAGGGCATCCAGTGTGTGGATGCTCTGACCGGCTGGCCAGAGGCGTGGCCAACACGCAGAGAGGATAGTAAAACAGTGATCAAATGTCTGGTGAATTATTATGTCCCCTGGCATGGATTCCCAGAGAAGGTAAGATCAGATAATGGCACTCATTTTAAAAATCGAGATCTCGCTGAGGTGGAATGTATGTTGGGGTTGCAACATAGATATGGTACAGTTTACCATCCACAATCTCAGGGAAAAGTGGAGAGAATGAACCAAAATCTTAAAAACAAATTGGCAAAAATCTGTGCACAGACAAACATGAATTGGGTTGACACTCTTCCTATAGCCCTAATGAGTGTAAGGTGCGCCATTAATCAGCGCACCGGGTTCACTCCATATGAACTGATGACAGGAAGACAATTTCCAGGCCCTGCAGCAGGTGTAAGAGAATTAAGAGAGGAGGTAAATGTGTCTGAACATCTGAAACAGTTTAAAGCACTAAAAGCTCTTGTCTCTAGTTTTACTACGCAGGTGGGAGACCCAACCGGAAAGGAGGTGACCACGCCAGAGGCGAAGTGGGTGTGACTGAAGGTGTATAAGCGGAAGTGGGACGAGCCGAGGTGGACGGGACCTTTCGAGGTGACCACTCGAACCTCTCACGCGGTCCAGCTGAAGGGGAAAGGTGACACCTGGTATCACTGGAGCCAGTGCGCGGCAGCAGAGGAGCCCAGGCGGTCCAAGAGGCTTTTGGGGAAAAAGGAGGACACGTCGGTCCCCACAAAAAACACAGATCTTAGCAAAAAAGGGGCAGAATAATCCCCTGATCTGTGCAACGACCAAAGGGTGGTCTACCCCGGAGGTTGAAGAAAGAAGTCAAGAATCACCCGACTGGAAGAGATAAATAGCGGCAACAATAATAAAAATAGAAGCGCCTTAGATAGAAGCCCTAGTCTAGCATTTTTAGGTATTATTGAAAATGGGGGTGGGAAAAGTAAATGAGAAAATAAAGCTTTGGGAAAACTGGGGGGTAATGGGAGTGTTAACTATAATCATTATTGGTGTACTAACGATTGTTTTTCTGCTATGTGAATTGCCCAGCTTCAGAACTCATCCAACACCTCTTCCTCTAGCGGACCCTGAGATGACCAGAGCTGAGCGCGACGTAGGTGAGAGATCGGATCCTTGTTTGTCGCACTTCGGAGGCATAGAGGTGGATTACGTTAGAGGATCCACTACAGCCTTCACTTTTGATCTCTGCTCCGTGATAAAATGTGGGGATGATAGAGCTAGTTGGCGGGGGTATGAAGTTTGGATATGTCATGACCTGCAAAAAACTGGTGCTTGTATTATAGGTCATCCCACCATCTTGGGGCGTTACCCGTGTCCGGTGTGGGATATGGTGACAGCCTACACCGCCCCAGGGTGGGACTCACCGGGCCGATGGAGGCATGGGTTTGCAATCCAGCGTGATTATAGTCACAGTCAAAATCCAATTACAATGTCTATTGGTGGGTGGCGGGTTACACCTCAGTGAAACAGGAAAGCCGATAAAGTGTTCTATGTAATGTTAGGCGTAGACGTTTCTGGGAGGGACCCGATGGGCGTGATAAAGATAAATTTTATAGATCCACCCAGTAATGTATCCAGCAACAATACTGCACCTGTGAGAGCCCCCACTTCTGGTTCTAAGGTAACAAAAGTGGATTATACGAAATGGAAACCCCGACAGCTGATGTCCCGTGCCACAGGGTATGTGGACAGCAACCTGTGGTTGGATTGGCTGATTGCAAATGCAAAAGAGCAAAATGTGTCTGATTGTGTGGTGTGCGCTACAGCTCGCCCCCACTTATTTACTGAACCAGCACCTCTGTATCCAGAGGATCAGTGGGGTTTTGATTGCATGCTCCGACTTACTCGGAGAGCTGTATCTTCAGGAAAATGTGCTCCGTTGTCTGCCTTATTTCCTCCCATAGATAATGACACCATCCCCGGACCATTCACACCCCGGAAAGCTAACTACACTTGTTTTAATTTTATGGCAGATGATCCTGGAGAACAGGAGTATGACGCTGGAAGGATCCCGGCTGACTGGTGTACAATGACGTATCCAGGGAGAGGGGATGCCTCGCGTGCGGGCGCCACGACAGTTGGGACTTGGGCTCGAGCTGGTTTGTACTATTATTGTGTAGGTGGGAGTCTGCATGTGCGAATACCAAAAGAAGCGTTTGGTGTTTGTGCCATGGTCAGACTAGGAGCGCCTCTGCTGATAATAGGGGAGAAAGTTAAACCCGTGGTGACAAATGGTAATGCGTGACTCACAATTAGGCGCAGACGTCAGGTACTGTCTAAAGGATCTTCTTGGTCGTTTGATCTAACTGCTAATTCACCCACGTATATAGATTCTATTGGTGTTCCGCGCGGCGTCCCCAATGAGTATAAATTAGTAGATCAGATAGCAGCCGGTTTTGAAAACATCCCAGTGATTTCTGCCTTCTTTCCCGTCACCCCCAACAAAAACGTGGATAGAATTAACTATGTGCATTATAACGTTCTCCGGCTGGCAAATCTGACACGTGATGCGATTGAGGGGTTAGCAGAGCAATTAGGTCCCACCTCTTTAATGGCAGTGCAGAACCGGATGGCTCTGGACATGGTTCTGGCGGAAAAAGGGGGGGTTTGTGCAATGTTCGGACAAATGTGTTGTACGTTTATTCCCAATAATACTGCTCCAGATGGCTCGATAACCAAGGCACTGGAGGGGCTGCGGACTTTGGCCCATAATATGCATGAACACTCAGGTATTGAGAACCCGCTGGAGGAATGGATGACTTCTGTTTTTGGGCAATGGAAAGGTTTTGTTATGTCAATCATGGTCTCACTGTCTGTTTTTACTGCAGTCTTAACAACATGTGGTTGCTGTTTCATCCCTTGCCTCAGAGCACTGGTAATCCGTCTCATTGACAGGGCCATAGCCTCGGGGCCGGAGGGCCCGGGGGTCATGATGCCTCTGTTGAAAGATGGGTCTGAGGATGGGGGAGAACTGGACCTTGCGACCCTGGAGTGCGTGTTGTAAGTGATCTCTTTGAGAAAAGAGATCAAAGGAGGAATTGTGAAGATTATGAGTAAAACATATGTTATTTTATGATCCTAGTCAAGGTAGTTGAATTAGGTTAACAGCTGTAGAACATATATTATCCTTTAGTTTAGATGGTATGCTGTGTATGTAGTCTAGTTCTCATTATACTCTTGAGTTAACAGAACATATTCACATATTAGTTTATTAGTTAAATGTGCATCACTCTGTATCCTTGATCTGCTGAGAATGTCTCACACTGTGGGTTCTTGACATGTTTTATTGCTGAATCATGAAGAGAGAGGAGACTCTGTGTCTAGGTTAGAAGAGATAAGTCACATTCTATACCCCCACCTTTGTAGAAAGACAGGGAGGCAAGGTCAGGAACCAGTCTCTGTGAATGTTGCCACCATTTTGAGAGACATGTGCCTGACCCTCTGGCAGCATCTCTCCCGTCCGGACGTTTTAATGCTCTTTGTGTTGAATTGTATGGAAATAAATGATTGTTGATTGAGCATTTATACACCGAGTATTGTCCTTCCTTCAGCCCAAAGATTCAAAGAATTGGGAGATTTCAACACTTGTAAAAAAACGCTTTCTTTCGCCAACTTCATATAAATAGCTGTAACTTTTGATAGAAGACTCGGACACACATGTTTATGGCTTTATCTTATAGACTTCAATATCCCCGTGCTGGGCAAACAGGGTTTGCAGCTGTTTGAGCTAAGGTTTTCAAGTTATTCACATAATGAAAACCTATACTTTGTTTCGGGCGAGTTCCCCATTCAAATGCATGTAACAGTGAGAAACGCACTGTCTTGGCGAAAGAAAGCGTTTTTGTACAACTTCATATAAATAGCTGTAACTTTTGATAGAAGACTCGGACACACATGTTTATGGCTTTATCTTATAGACTTCAATATCCCCGTGCTGGGCAAACAGGTTTTAAAGCTGTGTGAGCTAAGATTTTAAAGTTATTCACATAATGAAAACCTATACTTTGTTTCGGGCGAGTTCCGCATTCAAATGCATGTAACAGTGAGAAACGCACTGTCTTGGCGAAAGAAAGCGTTTTCGTACAACTTCATATAAATCGCTGTAACTTTTGATAGAAGACTCAGACAAAAATGTTTATGGCTTTATCTTATAGAACTCAATATCCCCGTGCTGGGCAAACAGGTTTTGCAGCCGTTTGAGCTAAGATTTTCAAGTTATTCACATAGTGAAAACCTATACTTTGTTTCGGGCGAGTTCCCCATTCAAATGCATGTAACAGTGAGAAACACACTGTCTTGGCGAAAGAAAGCGTTTTTGTACAACTTCATGAAGCTAGCTGTAACTTTTGATAGACGAGTCAGACTCACATATTTATCGCTTTATCTTATAGACTTCAATATCCCCGTGCTGGGCAAACAGGTTTTGCAGCTGTTTGAGCTAAGATTTTCAAGTTATTCACATAATGAAAACCTACACTTTGTTTCGGGCGAGTTCCCCATTCAAATGCATGTAACAGTGAGAAACGCACTGTCTTGGCGAAAGAAAGCGTTTTTGTACAACTTCATATAAGTAGCTGTAACTTTTGATAGAAGACTGGGACACACATGTTTATGGCTTTATCTTATAGACTTCAATATCCCCGTGCTGGGCAAACAGGGTTTGCAGTTGTTTGAGCTAAGATTTTCAAGTTATTCACATAATGAAAACCTATACTTTGTTTCGGGCGAGTTCCCCATTCAAATGATTGTAACAGTGAGAAACGCACTGTCTTGGCGAAAGAAAGCGGTTTTGTACAACTTTATATAAATAGCTGTAACTTTTGATAGAAGATTCGGACACACATGTTTATGGCTTTATCTTATAGACTTCAATATCCCCGTGCTGGGCAAACAGGTTTTAAAGCTGTGTGAGCTAAGATTTTCAAGTTATTCACATAATGAAAACCTATACTTTGTTTCGGGCGAGTTCCCCATTCAAATGATTGTAACAGTGAGAAACGCACTGTCTTGGCGAAAGAAAGCGGTTTTGTACAACTTTATATAAATAGCTGTAACTTTTGATAGAAGACTCGGACACACATGTTTATGGCTTTATCTTATAGACTTCAATATCCCCGTGCTGGGCAAACAGGTTTTAAAGCTGTGTGAGCTAAGATTTTAAAGTTATTCACATAATGAAAACCTATACTTTGTTTCGGGCGAGTTCCCCATTCAAATGCATGTAACAGTGAGAAACGCACTGCCATGGCGAAAGAAAGCGTTTTTGTACAACTTTATATAAATAGCTGTAACTTTTGATAGAAGATTCGGACACACATGTTTATGGCTTTATCTTATAGACTTCAATATCCCCGTGCTGGGCAAACAGGTTTTAAAGCTGTGTGAGCTAAGATTTTCAAGTTATTCACATAATGAAAACCTATACTTTGTTTCGGGCGAGTTCCCCATTCAAATGATTGTAACAGTGAGAAACGCACTGTCTTGGCGAAAGAAAGCGGTTTTGTACAACTTTATATAAATAGCTGTAACTTTTGATAGAAGACTCGGACACACATGTTTATGGCTTTATCTTATAGACTTCAATATCCCCGTGCTGGGCAAACAGGTTTTAAAGCTGTGTGAGCTAAGATTTTAAAGTTATTCACATAATGAAAACCTATACTTTGTTTCGGGCGAGTTCCCCATTCAAATGCATGTAACAGTGAGAAACGCACTGCCATGGCGAAAGAAAGCGTTTTTGTACAACTTTATATAAATAGCTGTAACTTTTGATAGAAGATTCGGACACACATGTTTATGGCTTTATCTTATAGACTTCAATATCCCCGTGCTGGGCAAACAGGGTTCGCAGCTGTTTGAGCAAAGATTTTCAAGTTATTCACATAATGAAAACCTATACTTTGTCTCGGGCGAGTTTCCCATTCAAATGCATGTAACAGTGAGAAACACACTGTCTTGGCGAAAGAAAGCGTTTTCGTACAACTTCATATAAATCGCTGTAACTTTTGATAGAAGACTCAGACAAAAATGTTTATGGCTTTATCTTATAGAACTCAATATCCCCGTGCTGGGCAAACAGGTTTTGCAGCCGTTTGAGCTAAGATTTTCAAGTTATTCACATAATGAAAACCTATACTTTGTTTCGGGCGAGTTCCCCATTCAAATGCATGTAACAGTGAGAAACGCACTGTCTTGGCGAAAGAAAGCGTTTTTGTACAACTTCATGAAACTAGCTGTAACTTTTGATAGACGAGTCAGACTCACATATTTATCGCTTTATCTCATAGACTTCAATATCCCCATGCTGGGCAAACAGGTTTTGCAGCTGTTTGAGCTAAGATTTTAAAGTTATTCACGTAATGAAAACCTATACTTTGTTTCGGGCGAGTTTCCCATTCAAATGCATGTAACAGTGAGAAATGCACTGTCTTGGCGAACGAAAGCGTTTTTCTACAACTTCATATAAATAGCTGTAACTTTTGATAGAAGACTCGGACATACGTGTTTATGGCTTTATCTTATAGACTTCAATATCCCCGTGCTGGGCAAACAGGGTTTGCAGCTGTTTGAGCTAAGATTTTCAAGTTATTCACATAATGAAAACCTATACATTGTTTCGGGCGATTTCCTCATTCAAATGCATGTAACAGTGAGAAACGCACTGTCTTGGCGAAAGAAAGCTTTTTTGTACAACTTCATATAAATATCTGTAACTTTTGATAGAAGACTCAGACACACATGTTTATGGCTTTATCTTATAGACTTCAATATCCCCGTTCTGGGCAAACAGGTTTTAAAGCTGTGTGAGCTAAGATTTCCAAGTTATTCACATAATGAAAACCTACACTTTGTTTCGGGCAAGTTCCCCATTCAAATGCATGTAACAGTGAGAAATGCAGTGTCTTGGCAAAAGAAAGCGTTTTTGTACAACTTCATATAAATAGATGCAACTTTTGATAGAAGACTCGGACACACATGTTTATGGCTTTATCTTATAGACTTCAATATCCCCGTTCTGGGCAAACAGGTTTTAAAGCTGTGTGAGCTAAGATTTTAAAGTTATTCACATAATGAAAACCTATACTTTGTTTCGGGCGAGTTCCGCATTCAAATGCATGTAACAGTGAGAAACGCACTGTCTTGGCGAAAGAAAGCGTTTTTATACAACTTCATATAAATAGCTGTAACGTTTGATAGAAGACTCGGACAGACATGTTTATGGCTTTACAGAGCACAGAGCAACACAGAGCAAAGCAGCTATCTGAACGCTACCCCAACAGAGGTCGATTATCTTGTTAATAATTTCACCTCCTCACTACGTACGACTCTGGATACTGTAGCTCCTGTGAAAACTAAGGCCTCAAATCAGAAGTACCTGACTCCGTGGTATAATTCTGAAACACGTACCCTAAAGCAGATGACTCGTAATCTGGAGAGGAAATGGCGTGTCACAAATCTAGAGGATCATCATTTAGCCTGGAGAAATAGTTTGCTGCTTTATAAGAAAGCCCTCCGCAAAGCCAGAACATCTTACTATTCATCACTGATTGAAGAAAATAAGAACAACCCCAGGTTTCTCTTCAGCACTGTAGCCAGGCTGACAAAAAGTCAGAGCTCTTTTGAGCCAACCATCCCTTTAACGTTAACTAGTAATGACTTCATGAACTTCTTCACAAATAAAATTTTTATCATTAGAGGAAAAATTACCAGTAATCATCCCACAGATGTAATATTATCTACAGCTACTCTTAGCACCATTGATATTAAGTTAGACTCTTTTTCTCCAATTGATCTTTCTGAGTTAACTTCAATAATTACTTCCTCCAAACCATCAACGTGTCTTTTAGACCCCATTCCTACAAAACTGCTCAAAGAAGTCCTGCCATTAATTAATTCTTCGATCTTAAATATGATCAACCTATCTCTAATAATCGGCTATGTACCACAGGCCTTCAAGCTGGCTGTAGTTAAACCTTTACTCAAAAAGCCATCTCTAGACCCAGCAGTCTTAGCTAATTATAGGCCAATCTCCAACCTTCCTTTCATATCAAAAATCCTTGAAAGAGTAGTTGTCAAACAGCTAACAGATCATCTGCAGAGGAATGGTTTATTTGAAGAGTTTCAGTCAGGTTTCAGAGCTCATCACAGCACAGAAACAGCTTTAGTGAAGGTTACAAATGATCTTCTTATGGCCTCTGACAGTGGACTCATCTCTGTGCTTGTCCTGCTAGACCTCAGTGCAGCGTTCGATACTGTCGACCATAATATCCTATTAGAGCGATTAGAACATGCTGTAGGTATTACAAGTACTGCGCTGCAGTGGTTTGTATCATATCTATCTAATAGACTCCAATTCGTGCATGTAAATGGAGAGTCCTCTTCACACACTGAGGTTAATTATGGAGTTCCACAGGGTTCAGTGCTAGGACCAATTCTGTTTACATTATACATGCTTCCCTTAGGCAGTATCATTAGAAGACATAGCATACATTTTCACTGCTATGCAGATGACACCCAGCTCTATCTGTCCATGAAGCCAGATAACACACACCAATTAGTTAAACTGCAGGAATGTCTTAAAGACATAAAGACCTGGATGGCCGCTAACTTTCTGCTTCTTAATTCAGATAAAACTGAGGTTATTGTACTCGGCCCTGAAAATCTTAGAAATATGGTATCTAATCAGATTCTTACTCTGGATGGCATTACCTTGGCCTCCAGTAACACTGTGAGGAACCTTGGAGTCATTTTTGACCAGGACATGTCCTTCAACGCACATATTAAACAAATATGTAAGACTGCTTTCTTCCATTTGCGCAACATCTCTAAAATTAGAAATATCCTGTCTCAGAGTGACGCTGAAAAACTAGTTCATGCATTTATTACTTCCAGGCTGGACTACTGTAATTCATTATTATCAGGATGTCCAAAAAACTCACTGAAAAGCCTTCAGCTAATCCAAAATGCTGCAGCAAGAGTCCTGACAGGGACTAGAAAGAGAGAGCATATTTCTCCTGTTTTGGCTTCCCTTCATTGGCTTCCTGTTAAATCCAGAATTGAATTCAAAATCCTGCTCCTCACATACAAGGTCTTAAATAATCAGGCCCCATCTTATCTTAATGACCTTGTAGTACCATATCACCCTATTAGAGCGCTCCGCTCTCGCTCTGCAGGCCTACTTGTTGTTCCTAGAGTATTTAAAAGTAGAATGGGAGGGAGAGCCTTCAGTTTTCAGGCCCCTCTTCTGTGGAACCAGCTTCCAGTTTGGATTCGGGAAACAGACACTATCTCTACTTTTAAGATTAGGCTTAAAACTTTCCTTTTTTCTAAAGCATATAGTTAGGGCTGGACCAGGTGACCCTGAATCCTCCCTTTGTTATGCTGCAATAGATGTAGGCTGCCGGGGGATTCCCATGATGCATTGAGTTTTTCCTTTCCAGTCACCTTTCTCACTCACTATGTATTAACAGACCTCTCTGCATTGAATCATATCTGTTATTAACCTCTGTCTCTCTTCCACAGCATGTCTTTATCCTGTCTTCCTTCTCTCACCCCAACCGGTCGCAGCAGATGGCCGCCCCTCCCTGAGCCTGGTTCTGCCGGAGGTTTCTTCCTGTTAAAAGGGAGTTTTTCCTTCCCACTGTCGCCAAAGTGCTTGCTCATAGGGGGTCATATGATTGTTGGGTTTTTCTCTGTATCTATGAAGCGCCTTGAGGCAACTTATGTTGTGATTTGGCGCTATATAAATAAAATTGAATTGAATTGAATTGAATTGAATTTATCTTATAGACTTCAATATCCCTGTGCTGGGCAAACAGGGTTTGCAGCTGTTTGAGCTAAGATTTTCAAGTTATTCACATAATGAAAACCTATACTTTGTTTCGGGCGAGTTCCCCATTCAAATGCATGTAACATTGAGAAACGCACTGCCTTGGCGAAAGAAAGCGTTTTTGTACAACTTCATATAAGTAGCTGTAACTTTTGATAGAAGACTGGGACACACATGTTTATGGCTTTATCTTATAGACTTCAATATCCCCGTTCTGGGCAAACAGGTTTTAAAGCTGTGTGAGCTAAGATTTTAAAGTTATTCACATAATGAAAACCTATACCTTGTTTCGGGCGAGTTCCGCATTGAAATGCATGTAACATTGAGAAACGCACTGTCTTGGCGAAAGAAAGCGTTTTTGTACAACTTCATATAAATATCTGTAACTTTTGATAGAAGACTCGGACACACATGTTTATGTCTTTATTTTATAGACTTCAATATCCTCGTTCTGGGCAAACAGGTTTTTAAGCTGTGTGAGCTAAGATTTTAAAGTTATTCACATAATGAAAACCTACACTTTGTTTCGGGCGAGTTCCCCATTCAAATGCATGTAACAGTGAGAAATGCACTGTCTTGGCGAAAGAAAGCGTTTTTGTACAACTTCATATAAATAGCTGTAACTTTTGATAGAAGACTCGGACACACGTTTATGGCTTTATCTTATAGACTTCAATATCCCCGTGCTGGGAAACGCACTGTCTTGGCGAAAGAAAGCGTTTTTGTACAACTTCATATAAATATCTGTAACTTTTGATAGAAGACTCGGACACACATGTTTATGGCTTTATCTTATAGACTTCAATATCCCCGTTCTGGGCAAACAAGTGTTAAAGCTGTGTGAGCTAAGATTTCCAAGTTATTCACATAATGAAAACCTACACTTTGTTTCGGGCGAGTTCCCCATTCAAATGCATGTAACAGTGAGAAATGCACTGTCTTGGCGAAAGAAAGCGTTTTTGTACAACTTCATATAAATAGCTGTAACTTTTGATAGAAGACTCGGACACACATGTTTATGGCTTTATCTTATAGACTTCAATATCCCCGTTCTGGGCAAACAGGGTTTGCAGCTGTGTGAGCTAAGATTTTCAAGTTATTCACATAATGAAAACCTATACTTTGTTTCGGGCGAGTTCCCCATTCAAATCATTCAAATGCATGTAACAGTGAGAAACGCACTGTCTTGGTGAAAGAAAGCGTTTTTGTACAACTTCATATAAATATCTGTAACTTTTGATAGAACACTCGGACACACATGTTTATGGCTTTATCTTATAGACTTCAATATCCCCGTTCTGGGCAAACAGGTTTTAAAGCTGTGTGAGCTAAGATTTCCAAGTTATTCACATAATGAAAACCTATACTTTGTTTCGGGCGAGTTCCCCATTCAAATGCATGTAACAGTGAGAAACGCACTGTCTTGGCGAAACAAAGCGTTTTTGTACAACTTCATATAAATAGCTGTAACTTTTGATAGAAGACTCGGACACACATGTTTATGGCTTTATCTTATAGACTTCAATATCCCCGTTCTGGGCAAACATGTTTTAAAGCTGTGTGAGCTAAGATTTTCTTTTTTTCTTTTTTCTTTTTTCTTTTTTTTTTTGGCCTGTCCCGTTTGGCTCTTTTGCCATCAGAATTGTTGTCTAAAGGCAAAGAAAGATGCCCAACGGATTTACTTTACCAAATTGACCATCCCAGCCTTGCCGTAATGGTCCATTTGATTCACCTTTTATTGTTTATTTTATTTTCACTTACTGAATACGGGACAGACTTGACTGGGGGAAAGAAGGGGAGAAAGAAAGAGGGAAAGGGACAAAGCTGAGAAGAGGGACGGGGGAGAAGGGCAAAAAACAAAAACCAACAGAATGAGCAGAAAAAAAAAAAGAAATAAAAAATGCATATATCAATCCCCTGGATCACCTGCTGAGAAAGAAAAAAGAAAACAAGCAGAAGAGAACAAGTGTAATAGAATAAGCAGCATCACAATGATATATGGGAATATGACAGTAAATACTAAATATTAAACATTATTGTGCAGCACATAAGATCAACAGAACACAGTGTGCTTTGAGGTAGGAGCCAAAAAGGGTGTAGTTTGTGGGTGTGATCACCCGTGTGTACACCTGTGAGCATGGACGCGCTTGTTTTTTTTTAAAAGGTTCCTTCATGTAATGATCTGCTAGAGGGTGTGGGGGGGCCACAGCCCCGTCCTCCAGGGCATGAAGTAGGTATGGAGGAGATCAAAACTCCAGACATCCAGAGGCCCCCAGAACACAAGAGACCAAGGAAGACCAACAGAGGGGCAGCCGCGCCACTGTCCCAGAAAGAGCTGAGGAGAGTCCCAGATGAGCGAGCTTTTCAAGATTTTCAAGTTATTCACATAATGAAAACCTATACTTTGTTTCGGGCGAGTTCCCCATTCAAATGCATGTAACAGTGAGAAACGCACTGTCTGGGCGAAAGAAAGCGTTTTTGTACAACTTCATATAAATAGCTGTAACTTTTGATAGAAGACTCGGACAGACATGTTTATGGCTTTATCTTGTAGAGTTCAATATCCCCGTGCTGGGCAAACAGGTTTTAAAGCTGTGTGAGCTAAGATTTTAAAGTTATTCACATAATGAAAACCTATACTTTGTTTCGGGCGAGTTCCCCATTCAAATGCATGTAACAGTGAGAAAAGCACTGTCTTGGCGAAAGAAAGCGTTTTTGTACAACTTCATATAAATAGCTGTAACTTTTGATAGAAGACTCGGACACACATGGCTTCATCTCATAGACTTCAATATCCCCGTGCTGGGCAAACAGGGTTTGCAGCTGTTTGAGCTAAGATTTTCAAGTTATTCACATAATGAAAACCTATACTTTGTCTCGGGCGAGTTCCCCATTCAAATGAATTGAAATAGCAAGAAACGCACTGTCTTGACGAAATACAGCCTTTTTGTACAACTTCATATAAGTAGCTGTAACTTTTGATAGACGACTCAGACTCACATATTTATGGCTTTATCTTATAGAATTCAATATCCCCGTGCTGGGCAAACAGGTTTTAAAGATGTTTGAGCTAAGATTTTCAAGTTATTCACATAATGAAAACCTAAACTTTTCTTCGGGCGAGGTCCCCTTTCAAATACATGTAACAGTGAGAAACGCACTGTCTTGGCGAAAGAAAGAATTTCTTTACAACTTCATATAAATAGATGGAACTTTTGATAGATGACGCAGAGTCACATATTTATGGCTTTATCTTAAAGACTTCAATATCGCCGTGCTGGGCAAACAGGTTTTGCAGCTGCTTGAGCTACGATTTTCAAGTTATACACATAATGAAAACCTATACTTTGTTTCGGGCGAAACAGTATATATACGTGCATGGATCAGCCAGCAACAAAGGCCCTGGTGAAATGTAGTTTGCGTAAATCATGAAACAAAGGGCCTGGTGAAATGTGGACGGCATCAGCCAGTAGCACAGGCCCTTGTGTATTGTGGATCGCTTAAGCCAGCAAAACAAGCCCTGGTGTAATGTGGATGGCCTCATTCAGCACCACAGGCCCTGCTATGGTGTTGATGGCCTCACAGGAAGCACTGGCAGTCATGCAATGTGGATGGCCTCAGCCAACAACACTGGCCCTGGTGAAATGTGGATGGTATTGGCCAGCACCACAGGCCCTGGTGTAATTTGGATGGCCTCATCCAGCACCACAGGCCCTGGTGTGGTGAAGATGGCCTCACAGGGAGCACTGGCCCTGGTGTAATGTGGACGGCATCAGCCAGTAGCACAGGCCCTTGTGTATTGTGGATGGCATCAGCCAGTAGCACAGGCCTTTGTGTATTGTGGATCGCATCAGACAGCAACACAAACCGTGGTGAAATGTCGATGGTATTGGTCAGCACCACAGGCCCAGGTGTAATGTGGATGGCATCAACTAGCAGCAGAGGCCCTGGTTGGGTGAAGATGGCCTCAAGGGAAGCACTGTCCCTGGTGCAATGTGTATGGCCTCAGCTAAGAACAGTTGCCCTGGTGAAATGTGGATGGTATTGGCCAGCACCACAGGCCCTGGTGTAATTTGGATGGCCTCATCCAGCACCACAGGCCCTGGTGTGGTGAAGATGGCCTCACAGGAAGCACTGTCCCTGGTGTAATATTTTTGGTCTCAGCCAACAGCAGTGGTGAAATGTGAAATGTGGATGATATATGGCCAGCACCACAGGCCCTGGTGTAATGTGGATGGCATCAACGAGTAGGACAGGCCCTGGTGAAATTTAGTTGGCCTCAGCCAGCAGCACAGGCCCTGGTGTGGTGAATATGGCCTCACAGGGAGCACTGTCCCCTGTGTAATGTGGATGGCCTCGGCCAACAACAGTGGCCCTGGTGAAATGTGGATGGTATTGGCCAGCACCACAGGCCCTGGTGTGGTGATGAATGATCAAAGGAAGCACTGGCAGTGGTGTAATGTGGATGGCCTCAGCCAACAACACTGGCCCTGGTGAAGTGTGGATGGTATTCGTCAGCACCACACATCCTGATGTAATGTGAATAGCCTTAGCCAACAGGTGTAATGTGGATGGTATCAGCAAGTAGCACAGGCCCTGGTGTGGTGATGATGGCCTCACAGGAAGAACTGTCCCTGGTGTAATGTGGATGTCCTCATCCAACAGTACAGGCCCTTGTGTGGTGAAGATGGCCCCACAGGAAGCACTGTCCCTGGTTTAAAGTGTATGGCCTAAGCCAACAACAGTGGCCCTGGTGAAATGTGGATGGTATTGGCCAGCACCACAGGCCCTGGTGTGGTTATTAATGAATCAAAGGAAGCACTGGCCCTGGTGTAATGTGGATGGCCTCAGCCAACAACAGTGGACCTGGTGAGATGTGGATGGCCTCACAGGAAGCACTGGTAGTGGTGTAATGTGGATGGCATCAGCCAGTATCACAGAACCCTGTGTTTTGTGGATGTCATCAGGCAGAAACACAAGCCCTGGTGAAATGTGGATGGTTTCGGACAACACCACAGGCCCTGGTGTAATGTCGATGGCCTATGCCAGTAACACAGGCAGTGGTGTGGTGAAGATGGCCTCACAGGAAGCATTGTCCCTGGTATAATGTTTATGGCCTCAGCCAACAACAGTGGCCCTGGTGAATTGTGGACGGTATTGGCCAGCACCACAGGCCCTGGTGTAATGTGGATGGCATCAACGAGTAACAAAGGCCCTGGTGTAATGTGGATGGCCTCAGCCAACAAAAGTGGCCCTGGTGAAATATGGATCGTATTGGTCAGCACCACACACCCTGGTTTAATGTGAATGGCCTTAGCCAGTAGCACAGGCCCTTGTGAATTGTGGATCACATCAGCCAGCAACGCAGGCCCTGGTGTGGTGAAGATGGCCTCACAGGGAGCACTGGCCCTGGTGTAATGTGGATGGCATCAGCCAGTAGCACAGGCCTTTGTATATTGTGGATGGGATCAGCCACCAACACAGGCCCTGGTGAAATGTAGTTGGCCTCAGCCATGACCACAGGCCCTGGTGAAATGTAATGTCCTCAGCCAGTATCACAGGCCCTGTTGTAATGTGGATGGCCTGATCTAACAACACTGTCTCTGGTGAAATATGGATGGTATTGGAAAGCACAACAGGCCCAGGTGTAATGTGAATGTCCTAAGCCAACACCACTGGCCCTGGTGTAATGTGGATGGCATCAGCCAGGAGCACAGGCCTTTGTGTATTGTGGATGGCATCAGCCAGTAGCACAGGCCCTAGTGTAATGTGTATGGCCTCAGCTAAGAACAGTGGCCCTGGTGAAATGCGGATGGTATTGGCCAGCACCACACACCCTGGTGTAATGTGAATGGCCATAGCCAACATCGCTTTATCGGGTGAAATGTGCATGAAATGGTTCAGCACCACAGGCCCAGGTGTAATGTGTATGTCCTCAGCCAACACCACTGGCCTTGGTGTAATGTGGATGGCATCAGCCAGGAGCACAGGCCCTTGTGTATTGTGGACGGCATCAGCCAGCACCACACACCCTGGTTTAATGTGAATGGCCTTAGCCAGTAGCACAGGCACTTGTGAATTGTGGATCACATCAGCCAGCAACGCAGGCCCAGGTGTGGTGAAGATGGCCTCACAGGGAGCACTGGCCCTGGTGTAATGTGGATGGCATCAGCCAGGAGCACAGGCCCTTGTGTATTGTGGATGGCATCAGCCAGTAGCACACGCCCTGGTGTAATGTGGATGGCATCAACAAGCAGCAGAGGCCCTGGTCAGGTGAAGATGGCCTCACAGGAAGTACCGTCCCTGGTGTTATGTGAATGGTAGAAGCCAACAACATTTGCCCTGGTGAAATGTGGATGGTATTGGCCAGCACCACAGGCCCTGGTATAATGTGGATGGCCTCAGCCAACAGTACAGGCCCTGTTGTGTTGAAGATGGTCTCACAGGAAGCACTGTCCGTGATGTAAAGTGTATGGCCTCAGCCAACAACAATGGTCCTGGTGAAATGTGGATGGTATTGGCCAGCACCACAGGTCCTGGTGTAATGTGAATGTCTTCAGCCAGTAGCACAGGCCTTTGTGTATTGTGGATCGCGTCAGACAGCAACACAAACCGTGGTGAAATGTGGATGGTATTGGTCAGCACCACACACCCTGGTGTAATGTGAATAGCCTTAGCCAACACCACTGGCCCTGGTGAAATGTGCATGATATTGGTCATATCAGGTCATATTGGTGCTACAGGCTCAGGTGTAATGTGGATGGCATCGACGAGCAGCAGAGGCCCTGGTTGTGTGAAGATGGCCTCAAGGGAAGCACTGTCCCTGGTGTGAAGTGTATGGCCTCAGCCAACAACACTGGCCCTGGTGAAATGTGGATGGTATTGGTTAGCACCACACACCCTGGTGTAATGTGAATAGCCTTAGCCATGACCACTGGCCCTGGCAAAATGTGGATGGTATTGGCCAGCACCACAGGCCCTGGTGTAATGTGGATGGCATCAACGAGCAGAAGAGGCCCTAGTGTAATGTGGATGGCCTCATCCAGCACCACACGCCCTGGTGTGGTGATGATGGCCTCAGCCAAAAGCACAGGCCCTGGTGTTATGTGGATGGTAGAAGCCAACAACATTTGCCCTGGTGAAATGTGGATGGTATTGGCCAGCACCACAGGCCCTGATGTAATGTGGATGGCCTCAGCCAACAGTACAGGCCCTGTTGTGTTGAAGATGGCCTCACAGGAAGCACTGTCCCTGGTGTAAAGTGTATGGCCTCAGCCAAAAACAGTGGCCCTGGGGAAATGTGGATAGTATTGGCCAGCACCACAGGCCCTGGTGTGGTGATGATGGAATCACAGGAAGCACTGTCCCTGGTGTAATGTGGATGGCCTCAGCCAACAACACTGGTCCTGGTGAAATGTCGATGGTATTGGTCAGCACCAAAAACCCTGGTGTAATGTGAATAGCCTTAGCCAACACCACTGGCCCTGGTGAATTGTGCATGATATTGGTCAGCACCACAGGCTATGGTGTAATGTGGATGGCATCAGGAAGTAGCACAGGCCCTGATGTGGTGATGATGGAATCACAGGAAGCACTGGCCCTGGTGTAATGTGGATGGCATCAGCCAGTAGCACAGGGCTTTGTATATTGTAGATGGGATCAGCCACCAACACAGGCCCTGGTGAAATGTAGTTGTCCTCAGCCATGACCACATTCCCTCGTGAAATGTAAATGTCCTCAGCCAGTATCACAGACGTGTAATGTGGATGGCATCAACGAGAAGCAGAGGCCGTGGTTGGGTGAAGATGGCTTCAAGGGAAGCACTGTCCCTGGTGTAATGTGTATGGCTTCACCTAAGAACAGTGGCCCTGGTGAAATGTGGATGGTATTGGCCAGCACCACAGGCCCTGGTGTGGTGATGATGGAATCACAGGAAGCACTGTCCCTGGTGTAATGTGGATGTCCTCATCCAACAGTACAGGCCCTGGTGTGGTGACGATGGCCTCCCAGGAAGCACTGTCCCTGGTGTAAAGTGGATGGCCTCAGCCAACAACACTGGGCCTGGTGAAATGTGGATGGTATTGGCCAGCACCTACCACCCTGGTGTAATGTGAATAGCCTTAGCCAAAACCACTTGTCATGGTGAATTGTGCATGGTATCTGCCAGCACCACAGGCCCTGGTGTAATGTGGATGGCATCAACGAGTAACACAGGCCCTAGTGTAATGTGGATGGCCTCATCCAGCACCACACGCCCTGGTGTGGTGATGATGGCCTCAGCCAAAAGCACTGTCACTGTTGTTATGTGTTAGGCCTCAGCCAACAACAGTGGTGAAATATGGATCGTATTGGTCAGCACTACACACCCTGGTTTAATGTGAATGGCCTTAGCCAGTAGCACAGGCCCTTGTGAAATGTGGATCACATCAGCCAGCAAAGCATGCCCTGGTGTGGTGAAGATGGCCTCACAGGGAGCACTGGCCCTGGTGTAATGTGGATGGCATCAGCCAGTAGCACAGGCCTTTGTATATTGTAGATGGGATCAGCCACCAACACAGGCCCTGGTGAAATGTAGTTGTCCTCAGCCATGACCACATTCCCTCGTGAAATGTAAATGTCCTCAGCCAGTATCACAGGCGTGTAATGTGGATGGCATCAACAAGAATCAGAGGCCGTGGTTGGGTGAAGATGGCTTCAAGGGAAACACTGTCCCTGGTGTAATGTGTATGGCCTCACCTAAGAACAGTGGCCCTGGTGAAATGTGGATGGTATTGGCCAGCACCACAGGCCCTGGTGTGGTGATGATGGAATCACAGGAAGCACTGTCCCTGGTGTAATGTTGATGTCCTCATCCAACAGTACAGGCCCTGGTGTGGTGAAGATGGCCTCCCAGGAAGCACTGTCCCTGGTGTAAAGTGTATGGCCTCAGCCAACAACAGAGGCCCTGGTAAAATGTGGATGGTATTGGCCAGCACCACAGGCCCTGGTGTAATGTGGATGGCATCAACGAGTAACAGAGGCCCTAGTGTAATGTGGATGGCCTCATCCAGCACCACACGCCCTGGTGTGGTGATGATGGCCTCAGCCAAAAGCACTGTCCCTGGTGTTATGTGTTAGGCCTCAGCCAACAACAGTGGCCCTGGTGAAATATGGATCGTATTGGACAGCACAACACACCCTGGTTTAATGTGAATGGCCTTAGCCAGTAGCACAGGCCCTTGTGAATTGTGGATCACATCACCCAGCAACGCAGGCCCTGGTGTGGTGAAGATGGCCTCACAGGGAGCACTGGCCCTGGTGTAATGTAAATGTCCTCAGCCAGTATCACAGGCGTGTAATTTGGATGGCATCAACGATCAGCAGAGGCGCTGGTCGGGTGAAGATGGCCTCACAGGAAACACTGTCCGTGGTGTAATGTGTATTGCCTCAGCCAACAACAGTGGCCCTGGTGAAATATGGATGGTATTGGTCAGCACCACACACCCTGGTGTAATGTGGATGGCATCAACGAGCAGCAGCAGAGGCCCTGGTCGGGTGAAGATGGCCTCACAGGAAACACTGTCCGTGGTGTAATGTTGATGGTAGAAGCCAACAACAGTGTCCCTGGTGAAATTTGGATGGTATTGGCCAGCACCAAAGGCCCTGATGTAATGTGGATGGCCTCAGCCAACAGTAAAGGCCCTGGTGTGGTGAAGATGGCCTCACAGGAAGCCCTGTCCCTGATGTAAAGTGTATGGCCTCAGCCAACAACAGTGGTCCTGATTAAATGTGGATGGTATTGGCCAGCACCACAGGCCCTTGTGTAATGTGAATATCTTCACCCAGTAGCACAGGCCCTTGTGTGTTGTGGATCGCATCAGCCAGCAACACAACCCCTGGTGAAATGTGGATGGTATCAACGAGTAGCACAGGCCCTGGTGAAATGTGGATGGTATTGTTCAGCACCACAGGCCCTGGTGTGGTGATGAATGAATCAAAGGAAGCACTGGCAGTGGTGTAATGTGGATGGCCTCAGCCAACAACACTGGCCCTGGAGAAATGTGGATGGTATTGGCCAGCACCACAGGCCCTGGTGTAATGTGGATAGCCTCATCCAGCACCACAGGTCCTGGTGTGGTGATGATGGCCTCACAGGAAGCACTGGTAGTGGTGAAATGTGGAAGGTATGAACGAGTAGCACAGGCCCTGCTGTAATGTGTATGGTATTGGCCATCACAACAGGCCCTGGTGTGGTGAAGATGGCCTCACAGGAAGCACTGTCCCTGGTGTAATGTGTTTGGCCTCAGCCAACAACAGTGGCCCTTGTGAAATGTGGATGATAAATTGCCAGCACCACAGGCCCTGGTGTAATGTGGATGGCATCAACGACTAGTACAGGCCCTGGTGAAATGTAGTTGGCCTCAGCCAGTAGCACACGCCCTGGTGTAATGTGGATGGCATGACCCAGAAACGCAGGCCCTGGTAGAATGTGCAGCAGAGGCCCTGGTCGGGTGAGGTTGGCCTCACAGGAAGCACCGTACCTGGTATGATGTGGATGGTTGAAGCCAATAACATTTGCCCTGGTGAAATGTGGATGGTATTGGCCAGCACCAAAGTCCCTGGAGTAATGTGGATGGCCTCAGCCAAAAGTACAGGCCCTGTTGTGTTGAAGATGGCCTCAGAGGAAGCACTGTCCGTGATGTAAAGTGTATTGCCTCAGCCAACAACAGTGGTCCTGGTGAAATGTGGATGGTATTGGCCAGCACCACAGGCCCTGTTGTAATGTGGATGGCCTCAGCCAACAGTAAAGGACCTGGTGTGGTGAAGATGGCCTCACAGGAAGCACTGTCCCTGTTGTTATGTGTTAGGCCTCAGCCAACAACAGTGGTCCTGGTGAAATGTGGATGGTATTGGCCAGCACCACAGGCCCTAGTATAATGTGGATGGCCTCATCCAGCACCACACGCCCTGGTGTGGTGATGATGGCCTCACAGGAAGCACTGGTAGTGGTGTAATGTGGATGGCATCAGCCAGTATCACAGGCCCCTGTGTTTTGTGGATGTCATCAGGCAGAAACACAAGCCCTGGTGAAATGTGGATGGTTTCGGACAACACCACAGGCCCGGGTGTAATGTGGATGGCCTCTGCCAGTAACACAGGCAGCGGTGTGGTGAAGATGGTCTCACAGGAAGCACTGTCCGTGATGTAAAGTGTATTGCCTCAGCCAACAACAGTGGTCCTGGTGAAATGTGGATGGTATTGGTCAGCACCACAGGCCCTGGTGTAATGTGGATGGCCTCAGCCAACAGTACAGGCCCTGGTGTGGTGAAGATGGCCTCACAGGAATCACTGTCCCTGATGTAAAGTGTATGGCCTCAGCCAACAACAGTGGCCCTGGTGAAATGTGGATGGTACTGGCCAGCACCACAGGCCCTGGTGTAATGTGGATGGCCTCATCCAGCACCACACGCCCTGGTGTGGTGATGATGGCCTAAGCCAAAAGCACTGTCCCTGTTGTTATGTGTTAGGCCTCAGCCAACAACAGTGGCCCTGGTGAAATATGGATCGTATTGGTCAGCACCACACACCCTTGTTTAATGTGAATGGCCTTAGCCAGTAGCACAGGCCCTTGTGAAATGTGGATCACATCAGCCAGCAAAGCATGCCCTGGTGTGGTGAAGATGGCCTCACAGGGAGCACTGGCCCTGGTGTAATGTGGATGGCATCAGCCAGTAGCACAGGCCTTTGTATATTGTAGATGGGATCAGCCACCAACACAGGCCCTGGTGAAATGTAGTTGTCCGCAGCCATGACCACATTCCCTCGTGAAATGTAAATGTCCTCAGCCAGTATCACAGGCGTGTAATGTGGATGGCATCAATGAGAATCAGAGGCCGTGGTTGGGTGAAGATGGCTTCAAGGGAAACACTGTCCCTGGTGTAATGTGTATAGCCTCACCAAAGAACAGTGGCCCTGGTGAAATGTGGATGGTATTGGCCAGCACCACAGGCCCTGGTGTGGTGATGAATAAATCAAAGGAAGCACTGGCAGTGGTGTAATGTGAATAGCGTTAGCCAACACCACTGGCCCTGGTGATAAGTGGATGGCATTGGCCAGCACCAAAGGCCCTGGTGTAATGTTGATGGCCTCAGCCAACAGTACAGGCCCTGGTGTGTTGAAGATGGCCTCACAGGAAGCACTGTCCCTGGTGTAATGTGTTTGGCCTTAGCCAACAACAGTGGCCCTTGTGAAATGTGGATGATATATTGCCAGCACCACAGGCCCTGGTGTAATGTGGATGGCATCAGCGACTAGCACAGGCCCTGGTGAAATGTAGTTGGCTTCAGCCAGTAGCACAGGCCCTGGTGTAATGTGGATGGCATGACCCAGCAACTCAGGCCCTGGTAAAATGTGGACGGCATCAGCAAGTAGCACAGGCCCTGGTGTGGTGATGATGGCCTCAAAGGAAGAACTGTCCGTGATGTAATGTGTATGGCCTCAGCCAACAACAGTGGTCCTGTTGAAATGTGGATTTTATTGGCCAGCACCACAGGCCCTGGTGTAATGTGAATGTCTTCAACCAGTAGCACAGGCCTTTGTGTATTGTGGATCGCATCAGACAGCAGCACAAACCCTGGTGAAATGTGGATGGTATTGGTCAGCACCACACACCCTGGTGTAATGTGGATGTCCTCAGCCAACACCACTGGCCCTGGTGAAATGTAGTTGGCCTCAGCCAGTAGCACAGGCCCTGGTGTAATGTGGATGGCATGACCCAGCAACGCAGGCCCAGGTGTAATGTGGATGGCCTCATCCAGCAACACATACCCTGGTCTGGTGATGATGATCTCACAGGAAGCACTGGTAGTGGTGTAATGTGGATGGCCTCAGCCAACAACAGTGGCCCTGGTGAAATGTGGATGGTATTGGCCAGCACCACAGGCCCTGGTTTGGTGATGATGGAATCACAGGAAGCACTGTCCCTGGTGTAATGTGGATGTCCTCAGCCAACACCACTGGCCCTGGTGAATTGTGCATGATATTGGTCAGCACCACGCACCCTGGTGTAATGTGGATGTCCTCAGCCAACACCACTGGCCCTGGTGAAATGTAGTTGGCCTCAGCCAGTAGCACAGGCCCTGGTGTAATGTGGATGGCATGACCCAGCAACGCAGGCCCAGGTGTAATGTGGATGGCCTCAGCCAACAACAGTGGCCCTGGTGAAATGTGGATGGTATTGGCCAGCACCACAGGCCCTGGTGTAATGTGGATGTCCTCAGCCAACAACAGTGGCCCTGGTGAAATGTGGATGGTATTGGTCAGCACCACACACCCTGGTGTAATGTGGAAGTCCTCAGCCAACACCACTGGCCCTGGTGAAATGTAGTTGGCCTCAGCCAGTAGCACAGGCCCTGGTGTAATGTGGATGGCATGACCCAGCAACGCAGGCCCAGGTGTAATGTGTATGGCCTCAGCCAACAACAGTGGCCCTGGTGAAATGTGGATGGTATTGGCCAGCACCACAGGCCCTGGTGTAATGTGGATGTCCTCAGCCAACACGACTGGCCCTGGTGAAATGTGCATGATATTGGTCAGCACCACAGGCCCTTGTGTATTGTGGATGGCATGACCCAGCATCGCAGGCCCAGGTGTAATGTGTATGGCCTCAGCCAACAACAGTGGCCCTGGTGAAATGTGGATGGTATTGGCCAGCACCACAGGCCCTGGTGTAATGTGGATGTCCTCAGCCAACACGACTGGCCCTGGTGAAATGTGCATGATATTGGTCAGCACCACAGGCCCTTGTGTATTGTGGATGTCCTCAGCCAACACCACTGGCCCTGGTGAAATGTAGTTGGCCTCAGCCAGTAGCACAGGCCCTGGTGTAATGTGGATGGCATGACCCAGCAACGCAGGCCCAGGTGTAATGTGGATGGCCTCATCCAGCACCACATACCCTGGTCTGGTGATGATGATCTCACAGGAAGCACTGGTAGTGGTGTAATGTGTATGGCCTGAGCCAACAACAGTGGCCCTGGTGAAATGTGGATGGTATTGGCCAGCACCACAGGCCCTGGTTTGGTGATGATGGAATCACAGGAAGCACTGTCCCTGGTGTAATGTGGATGTCCTCAGCCAACACCACTGGCCCTGGTGAATTGTGCATGATATTGGTCAGCACCACGCACCCTGGTGTAATGTGGATGTCCTCAGCCAACACCACTGGCCCTGGTGAAATGTAGTTGGCCTCAGCCAGTAGCACGGGCCCTGGTGTAATGTGGATGGCATGACCCAGCCACGCAGGCCCTGGTGTAATGTGGATGGCCTCAGCCAACAACAGTGGCCCTGGTGAAATGTGGATGGTATTGGCCAGCACCACAGGCCCTGGTGTGGTGATGATGGAACCACAGGAAGCACTGTCCCTGGTGTAATGTGGATGGCCTCAGCCAACAACACTGGCCCTGGTGAAATGTCGATGGTATTGGTCAGCACCACATGCCCTGGTGTAATGTGGATGTCCTCAGCCAACAACAGTGGCCCTGGTGAAATGTGGATGGTATTGGTCAGCACCACACACCCTGGTGTAATGTGGAAGTCCTCAGCCAACACCACTGGCCCTGGTGAAATGTAGTTGGCCTCAGCCAGTAGCACAGGCCCTGGTGTAATGTGGATGGCATGACCCAGCAACGCAGGCCCAGGTGTAATGTGTATGGCCTCAGCCAACAACAGTGGCCCTGGTGAAATGTGGATGGTATTGGCCAGCACCACAGGCCCTGGTGTAATGTGGATGTCCTCAGCCAACACGGCTGGCCCTGGTGAAATGTGCATGATATTGGTCAGCACCACAGGCCCTTGTGTATTGTGGATGGCATGACCCAGCATCGCAGGCCCAGGTGTAATGTGGATGGCCTCAGCCAACAACAGTGGCCCTGGTGAAATGTGGATGGTATTGGCCAGCACCACAGGCCCTGGTGTAATGTGGATGGCCTCATCCAGCACCACACGCCCTGGTGTGGTTATGATGGCCTCAGCCAAAAGCACTGTCCCTGGTGTTATGTGTATGGCCTCAGCCAACAACAGTGGCCCTGGTGAAATGTGGATGGTATTGGCCAGCACCACAGGCCCTGGTGTAATGTGGATGTCCTCAGCCAACACGACTGGCCCTGGTGAAATGTGCATGATATTGGTCAGCACCACAGGCCCTTGTGTATTGTGGATGTCCTCAGCCAACACCACTGGCCCTGGTGAAATGTAGTTGGCCTCAGCCAGTAGCACAGGCCCTGGTGTAATGTGGATGGCATGACCCAGCAACGCAGGCCCAGGTGTAATGTGGATGGCCTCATCCAGCACCACATACCCTGGTCTGGTGATGATGATCTCACAGGAAGCACTGGTAGTGGTGTAATGTGTATGGCCTCAGCCAACAACAGTGGCCCTGGTGAAATGTGGATGGTATTGGCCAGCACCACAGGCCCTGGTTTGGTGATGATGGAATCACAGGAAGCACTGTCCCTGGTGTAATGTGGATGTCCTCAGCCAACAGCACTGGCCCTGGTGAATTGTGCATGATATTGGTCAGCACCACGCACCCTGGTGTAATGTGGATGTCCTCAGCCAACACCACTGGCCCTGGTGAAATGTAGTTGGCCTCAGCCAGTAGCACGGGCCCTGGTGTAATGTGGATGGCATGACCCAGCAACGCAGGCCCAGGTGTAATGTGGATGGCCTCAGCCAACAACAGTGGCCCTGGTGAAATGTGGATGGTATTGGCCAGCACCACAGGCCCTGGTGTGGTGATGATGGAACCACAGGAAGCACTGTCCCTGGTGTAATGTGGATGGCCTCAGCCAACAACACTGGCCCTGGTGAAATGTCGATGGTATTGGCCAGCACCACATGCCCAGGTGTAATGTGAATAGCCTTAGCCAACACCACTGGCCCTGGTGAATTGTGCATGATATTTGTCAGCACCACAGGCCCAGGTGTAATGTGGATGGCATCAGCAAGTAGCACAGGCCCTGGTGTAATGTGGATGGCCTCACAGGAAGAACTGTCCCTGGTGTAATGTGGATGTCCTCATACAACAGTACAGGCCCTGGTTTGGTGAAGATGGCCTCACAGGAAGCACTGTCGCTGGTATAAAGTGTATGGCCTCAGCCAACAACAGTGGCCCTGGTGTAATGTGGATGGCCTCAGCCAGCACCACAGGCCCTGGTGTAATGTGGATGGCCTCATCCAGCACCACAGGCCTTGGTGTGGTGATGATGGCCTCACAGAAAGCACTGGTAGTGGTGTAATGTGTATGGCCTCAGCCAACAACAGTGGCCCTGGTGAAATGTGGATGGTATTGGCCAGCACCACAGGCCCTGGTGTAATGTGGATGTCCTCAGCCAACACGACTGGCCCTGGTGAAATGTGCATGATATTGTTCAGCACCACAGGCCCTTGTGTATTGTGGATGGCATGACCCAGCATCGCAGGCCCAGGTGTAATGTGGATGGCCTCAGCCAACAACAGTGGCCCTGGTGAAATGTGGATGGTATTGGCCAGCACCACAGGCCCTGGTGTAATGTGGATGGCAACTACGAGTAGCACTGTCCCTGGTGTAATGTGGATGGCCTCATCCAGCACCACACGCCCTGGTGTGGTTATGATGGCCTCAGCCAAAAGCACTGTCCCTGGTGTTATGTGTATGGCCTCAGCCAACAACAGTGGCCCTGGTGAAATGTGGATGGTATTGGCCAGCACCACAGGCCCTGGTGTAATGTGGATGTCCTCAGCCAACACGACTGGCCCTGGTGAAATGTGCATGATATTGGTCAGCACCACAGGCCCTTGTGTATTGTGGATGTCCTCAGCCAACACCACTGGCCCTGGTGAAATGTAGTTGGCCTCAGCCAGTAGCACAGGCCCTGGTGTAATGTGGATGGCATGACCCAGCAACGCAGGCCCAGGTGTAATGTGGATGGCCTCATCCAGCACCACATACCCTGGTCTGGTGATGATGATCTCACAGGAAGCACTGGTAGTGGTGTAATGTGTATGGCCTCAGCCAACAACAGTGGCCCTGGTGAAATGTGGATGGTATTGGCCAGCACCACAGGCCCTGGTTTGGTGATGATGGAATCACAGGAAGCACTGTCCCTGGTGTAATGTGGATGTCCTCAGCCAACACCACTGGCCCTGGTGAAATGTAGTTGGCCTCAGCCAGTAGCACGGGCCCTGGTGTAATGTGGATGGCATGACCCAGCAACGCAGGCCCAGGTGTAATGTGGATGGCCTCAGCCAACAACAGTGGCCCTGGTGAAATGTGGATGGTATTGGCCAGCACCACAGGCCCTGGTGTGGTGATGATGGAACCACAGGAAGCACTGTCCCTGGTGTAATGTGTATGGCCTCAGCCAACAACACTGGCCCTGGTGAAATGTCGATGGTATTGGTCAGCACCACATGCCCAGGTGTAATGTGGATGGCCTCAGCCAACACCACTGGCCCTGGTGAATTGTGCATGATATTGGTCAGCACCACAGGCCCAGGTGTAATGTGGATGGCATCAGCAAGTAGCACAGGCCCTGGTGTGGTGATGATGGCCTCACAGGAAGAACTGTCCCTGGTGTAATGTGGATGTCCTCATCCAACAGTACAGGCCCTGGTTTGGTGAAGATGGCCTCACAGGAAGCACTGTCGCTGGTATAAAGTGTATGGCCTCAGCCAACAACAGTGGCCCTGGTGTAATGTGGATGGCCTCAGCCAGCACCACAGGCCCTGGTGTAATGTGGATAGCCTCATCCAGCACCACAGGCCTTGGTGTGGTGATGATGGCCTCACAGAAAGCACTGGTAGTGGTGTAATGTGGATGGCCTCTGCCACTAACACAGGCAGTGGTGTGGTTAAGATGGCCTCACAGGAAGCACTGTCCATGGTGTAATGTGTATGGCCTCAGCCAACAACAGTGGCCCTGGTGAAATGTGGATGGTATTGGCCAGCACCACAGGCCCTGGTGTAATGTGGATGTCCTCAGCCAACACGACTGGCCCTGGTGAAATGTGCATGATATTGGTCAGCACCACAGGCCCTTGTGTATTGTGGATGGCATGACCCAGCATCGCAGGCCCAGGTGTAATGTGGATGGCCTCAGCCAACAACAGTGGCCCTGGTGAAATGTGGATGGTATTGGCCAGCACCACAGGCCCTGGTGTAATGTGGATGGCAACTACGAGTAGCACTGTCCCTGGTGTAATGTGGATGGCCTCATCCAGCACCACACGCCCTGGTGTGGTTATGATGGCCTCAGCCAAAAGCACTGTCCCTGGTGTTATGTGTATGGCCTCAGCCAACAACAGTGGCCCAGGTGAAATGTGGATGGTATTGGCCAGCACCACAGGCCCTGGTGTAATGTGGATGTCCTCAGCCAACACGACTGGCCCTGGTGAAATGTGCATGATATTGGTCAGCACCACAGGCCCTTGTGTATTGTGGATGGCATGACCCAGCATCGCAGGCCCAGGTGTAATGTGGATGGCCTCAGCCAACAACAGTGGCCCTGGTGAAATGTGGATGGTATTGGCCAGCACCACAGGCCCTGGTGTAATGTGGATGGCAACTACGAGTAGCACTGTCCCTGGTGTAATGTGGATGGCCTCATCCAGCACCACACGCCCTGGTGTGGTTATGATGGCCTCAGCCAAAAGCACTGTCCCTGGTGTTATGTGTATGGCCTCAGCCAACAACAGTGGCCCAGGTGAAATGTGGATGGTATTGGCCAGCACCACAGGCCCTGGTGTAATGTGGATGTCCTCAGCCAACAACAGTGGCCCTGGTGAAATGTGGATGGTATTGGCCAGCACCACAGGCCCTGGTGTAATGTGGATGTCCTCAGCCAACACGACTGGCCCTGGTGAAATGTGCATGATATTGGTCAGCACCACAGGCCCTTGTGTATTGTGGATGTCCTCAGCCAACACCACTGGCCCTGGTGAAATGTAGTTGGCCTCAGCCAGTAGCACAGGCCCTGGTGTAATGTGGATGGCATGACCCAGCAACGCAGGCCCAGGTGTAATGTGGATGGCCTCATCCAGCACCACATACCCTGGTCTGGTGATGATGATCTCACAGGAAGCACTGGTAGTGGTGTAATGTGTATGGCCTCAGCCAACAACAGTGGCCCTGGTGAAATGTGGATGGTATTGGCCAGCACCACAGGCCCTGGTTTGGTGATGATGGAATCACAGGAAGCACTGTCCCTGGTGTAATGTGGATGTCCTCAGCCAACACCACTGGCCCTGGTGAATTGTGCATGATATTGGTCAGCACCACGCACCCTGGTGTAATGTGGATGTCCTCAGCCAACACCACTGGCCCTGGTGAAATGTAGTTGGCCTCAGCCAGTAGCACGGGCCCTGGTGTAATGTGGATGGCATGACCCAGCCACGCAGGCCCAGGTGTAATGTGGATGGCCTCAGCCAACAACAGTGGCCCTGGTGAAATGTGGATGGTATTGGCCAGCACCACAGGCCCTGGTGTGGTGATGATGGAACCACAGGAAGCACTGTCCCTGGTGTAATGTGGATGGCCTCAGCCAACAACACTGGCCCTGGTGAAATGTCGATGGTATTGGTCAGCACCACATGCCCAGGTGTAATGTGAATAGCCTTAGCCAACACCACTGGCCCTGGTGAATTGTGCATGATATTGGTCAGCACCACAGGCCCAGGTGTAATGTGGATGGCATCAGCAAGTAGCACAGGCCCTGGTGTGGTGATGATGGCCTCACAGGAAGAACTGTCCCTGGTGTAATGTGGATGTCCTCATCCAACAGTACAGGCCCTGGTTTGGTGAAGATGGCCTCACAGGAAGCACTGTCGCTGGTATAAAGTGTATGGCCTCAGCCAACAACAGTGGCCCTGGTGTAATGTGGATGGCCTCAGCCAGCACCACAGGCCCTGGTGTAATGTGGATAGCCTCATCCAGCACCACAGGCCTTGGTGTGGTGATGATGGCCTCACAGAAAGCACTGGTAGTGGTGTAATGTGGATGGCCTCTGCCACTAACACAGGCAGTGGTGTGGTTAAGATGGCCTCACAGGAAGCACTGTCCATGGTGTAATGTGTATGGCCTCAGCCAACAACAGTGGCCCTGGTGAAATGTGGATGGTATTGGCCAGCACCACAGGCCCTGGTGTAATGTGGATGTCCTCAGCCAACACGACTGGCCCTGGTGAAATGTGCATGATATTGGTCAGCACCACAGGCCCTTGTGTATTGTGGATGGCATGACCCAGCATCGCAGGCCCAGGTGTAATGTGGATGGCCTCAGCCAACAACAGTGGCCCTGGTGAAATGTGGATGGTATTGGCCAGCACCACAGGCCCTGGTGTAATGTGGATGGCCTCATCCAGCACCACACGCCCTGGTGTGGTTATGATGGCCTCAGCCAAAAGCACTGTCCCTGGTGTTATGTGTATGGCCTCAGCCAACAACAGTGGCCCAGGTGAAATGTGGATGGTATTGGCCAGCACCACAGGCCCTGGTGTAATGTGGATGTCCTCAGCCAACACGACTGGCCCTGGTGAAATGTGCATGATATTGGTCAGCACCACAGGCCCTTGTGTATTGTGCATGGCATCAACGAGCAGCAGAGGCCCTGGTTGGGTGAAGATGTCCTCAAGGGAAGCACTGTCCCTGGTGTAATGTGGATGGCCTCAGCTAAGAACAGTGGCCCTGGTGAGATGTGGATGGTATTGGCCAGCACCACAGGCCCTGGTGTAATGTGTATTGCCTCATCCAAAAGCACACTCCCTGGTGTGGTGAAGATGGCCTCTGTCATGAGGCTGAACTGAGGGTGACACTGGAGACTGAATTGAGGGTGACTCTGGAGACTGAGCTGACAGTGATACTGGTGACTCTGGTGACTGAACTGACAGTGACACTGGTGACTCTGGAGACTGAGCTGAGAGTGGCTACGGGGTCTAAATACACTGGGAAGTAACGAGGAGAATGAGAGGATCCATTTGATGGTTGCGTCGTTCTGTCATGGTTGGCTGTGTGGCAGGCGGGCAAGCAGGAGTGGTGGATCCAAAATGCAGGACTCAGACACAGAAGTTCAACTTAAAGCGCAGCTTTATTGCTGGAAACCCTCTTACTAACTAAAGGCATCAAAAGACAAACAAAAACGCTGGTGGACTAAAACACTGAAGCAGAAGACACTGAACTGGAAACAAAACACTGAACTGGAACTGGAAACAAAACACTGGCAACACGGAGGCAAAACACACACAGCTTGTTGAGGGTACGACGCAACACCGACTCAGAGAAACACAGGGTCTAAATACACTGGGAAGTAACGAGGAGAATGAGACACAGAAGGAGAGCACAGCTGGGGGAAATTAGAACAGACGAGACAAGCAAAGCAGGACACATTCACATAAGTCACGGACCTTCAAAGTAAAACAGGAAGGATCACACAGAGACGCGAACTTGACACCGTGGAGACAGCAACTAAGAAACACAGAGACATAAACCATAAGGCAGAGGACTCTAAGAACCGATAGACACGGAGGGGAACTCAAACATGCAGACACAGACTTACAGAACAGAGGGGACACAGAGAAACGAGAAGGGCAAGGGATCGAAACTAGAAACTATAGAATAACTCACACCAAATACAAAAATCACAAAGAACTAAAACGCTGGGTCAGGAGACCCAGGACCCTGACAGCCTCACAGGAAGCACTGTCCCTGGTGTAATGTGTATGGCCTTGTGATGTAGCATAACTTAAGCAGCAAGGAAGGTGATAAGTAAATAGCATTAGCAGACAATTGAAGTTCTTTTTAAGCATACTTTATTGCTAGCATCTCCCTTTTACCATAAAACAATCAATCAGGCATGCAAAAATCCCACTGGCTTTATACAAGACTTTGCCCACACCTGACCTCGTTAGTCCCTACCATTGAACAAAATAGGTCAAACCAAATAATACAATTCTAAACAAAGAACAGGAATAAAGTCATGCATGAAACTGACAAACTCATTTACTCAACTAAATAGTTTGTAAAGTAAAACACTGCATACAATAAAACTCAAAAGGCTACTTTAAAGAAAACAAACAATACTATACAAAATGAAAAACCCCCCATTTGGTTACACCCAGTGATCCAATCATTGACCTCATGACCCTATATAAACAGAAAGTAGTGGGCGGCCCGTCCCATATAACGGGCACGTAAAGTCTGGACACTGTAACACAGGCCCATTACACAAACAGTTTTTCAAATCCATGAATGCAGCCTCACACTCTGGAATCCATTTAATTTTGTTGGGGCATGATTTACGAGTTAAATCACTAAGAATAGCTGATCTGGTAGAGAAATTAGGGATGAAACGACGATACCAGCCAGCTAAACCCAGGAAGGATCTCAAGTTTTTCTTTGTAGTTAGAGGAGGACAAGAGGCAAGGTTCTCGACCTTACTCACCTGAGGGCGGATGACCCCACCCCCAATGACGTAACCCAGGTACTCCACCTCGGTCTGTGCAATGTGGCACTTCCCAGGGTTGATGACTAGTCCAGCTGTTCTGATGCGTTGCAGGACATCAGCCAGATGTTTCACATGGTCCTCCCATGTCTCGCTGAACACCACAATGTCGTCAATATACGCTGCTGCATAGCCATCAGCTCCTTTCAGAACCAAGTCCACCAGCCTCTGGAACGTGGCTGGAGCTCCATGTAGTCCGAAAGGCATAGTTCTGAAACGATAAAGTCCGCTGGGAACCCTGAATGTAGTTAAATCCCTTGAGGACTCTGTTAGGGGGACTTGCCAATAACCTTTACAAAGGTCGAGTGTTGTGAGGTACTTGGCATTACCCAAGCACTCAATAAATTCATCCACTCTTGGCATAGGATATGCATCAAAAACAGAGACAGCATTAAGTTTTGAGAAGTCAACACAAAATCTCTGTCTTGCATCATTTTTCTTGGGGACGAGTACCACAGGGCTACACCACTCACCTCTAGATGGCTCTATAATCCCTGTTGCAAGCATTTCTTCCACCTCCTGTTTCAATGCTGGCATTAGCTTTGCTGGAACTCTGGAGGTGGTATCCCTGATGGGTGGTTGATTCGAACAACGCAGGTGTATGTCATGCTGAATAAGATGGGTGTAGCCTGGCTTTGTGCTGCTCTTGAGGCTCTTCTTCCTGCAGTACAACACGAGCTCACAACTGAAGTGATTGCTCTGGCTTCTCAATCCACTCCCTCAACATGTTGACATGAAACACCTGTTGCTTTTTCCGACGATTCGGCATGTTGAGCTCATAAGTGACAGGACCTGCTTTCCTGTTTATCACAAATGGCCCCTGCCATTTGGCTAAGAGACTGCTTTCAGTGGTTGGCAAAAGGAGCAACACTTTTTGTCCTTCTTTAAAGGTCCTCCTGCGAGCTGTCTTATCATAGTTCTGTTTTTGACGTCGCTGGGCACTTACTAGGTGACAATGAGCCAGTTCCTGAAACTGTTCAAGCTTGTCCCTCATTTTCAACACATAAGAGAGGGAAGAGCACTGTTTTTCAGGGCTAGCTTCCTCCCAAGCTTCCCGAAGTACATCCAGTGGACCTCTGACATTATGGCCGTACAAGAGCTGAAACGGAGAAAATCCAGTTGATGCTTGTGGTACCTCTCTATAGGCGAAAAGCAAAAATGGAAGCCATTGGTCCCAGTCTTTTCCCGATTCTCTTACGAACCTCCTCAGCATTGATTTCAGGGTTTTATTAAACCTCTCAACAAGTCCATCAGTTTGTGGATGATAAGGGCTCGTTTTGATTCCGGTAATTCCCAGAAGTTTGTAGACTTCTTTCAACAGGTTGGAAGTGAAGTTTGAGCCTTGGTCTGTCAAGATTTCTTTGGGAATACCCACCCTTGAAAACATCTGTATCAGACAATTAGCTATTTGGCGGGCTTTGACCCTTCTCAATGGGAAAGCTTCAGGATACCTTGTTGCATAGTCACAAATCACTAGAATGTACCTATGCCCTGAACCACTTCTCTCCAATGGGCCGACAATATCCATGGCAACACGAGAAAAGGGGACGTCTATTACAGGCATAGGAATGAGTGGGGCTCTGTCTCCTTTCCTACTTGGGGCTGTCAACTGACACTGTGGACATGATTTGCAAAACTGGGCAGTGTCTGAAAATTGCTGTGGCCAAAACTACCGAGTTACCATTCTGGAAAAGGTTTTAAGATGTCCTAAGTGGCCTGCCCAAGGAACTGAATGAGCCAACTGCAAGACTACAGGCCTTAAGCTTTTGGGAACAACCAACTGGTCACCAACTTTGCTACGACGATATAGTCGTTCATTCTTAACAATGAATACTTTCCGTACTCTGTCTGTAATCTGTGCTGATTCTTGGGTGCTCTTAGCAAACAGGGGTGCTAAAGAGGGGTCCTCCCTTTGGAGTTGGACAATATTGCTCGGGACAACGAGGAGCTCATCGATCTCTGGTTCAGGAAGTGACTCAGCAATTTCTGTCCCCCTCACTTTTTCCTGTCTTCTCTGCATTTTACTTTTCTTTATATGCGGCCTACTTGGTCTGTCAATATCTGGAATTTCACTGTCTGCATAGGGCAACTCACTCAAACCTGGCTCTGACTGAGAAGCTTTATTACCAGACCTAGTGACTACTAGCAGACCTTCACATGCAACATGCAGATTCTTCTCTTCTCTGTCCTTCTCTGTCTTTGCTAATAACTCCCCAAGAATTGGCATGTCCCGGCCCAACACAATCTGGTAGGGAAGTTTATCCATTACTCCAACTGTAAGTATGTACTCCTTTTCATTAACTTGCAGGCAAACATTGGCAATAGGATAATCAACATTATCACCATGAACACACCAGACTTTAACTTTACCACAAAATGTGGTGTCGCTAGGGAGGCAATCTTGCCTGACAAGTGTGCGGCTACTGCCTGAATCCAAGAGGGCAACACACGGTTTTCCCTCAATGAAAACACAGATGGTGTGCTCCTGATCACTGGAGGGTACTAGAGACTCTGTTTCTTCCTCTAGCAAGTCAAAACACTGTGGTGAAAGACACATGTAAGTCTTACTGACTTGCTGACCTGGGCAATCTGCCTTAAAGTGACCTGCTTGACCACAGGCATGACACACCAACGGGCCTCTCTGCTTTAATTCTCTAGCGCGGCTACTGCTAGTGATTGGGGAACTTTGTTTAGGGCTTTTAGCTTTGTACCCATTCCCACCCCCTGACCTACCCACAAAAACATTGGCTGAACTGGGTTTTCCTACCATGTACCCTTTTTGTGGGCGTCGGGCTGCAAGAAAAGCCTCTGCCATCTCTGCAGCTTCTTTTGAAGTGGTGGGGTTGCGCTCTTTCACCCAGGTCCTCAGCTCTGGGTTAAGAACTCTGAGAAACTGTTCCATCACTATGACATCTCCTATTTGGTCCTTTGTCTTCTCCTTTGGAAGCATCCACTTTTCATATAGGTCTTTAAGGCGGGTTCGCAGCTCTTTGGGTGTCTCATCGTCCTTCACCGTCATGTTGCGGAATCTGGTTCGGTAAGTCTCAGCACTTATTTCAAATTTTTCAAGAACGGCGGTTTTTACCTTATCATAGTCCATTGTTTCTTCAGTGTCCATAGCAACATATGCCGCACGTGCTTTACCACTAAGAAGTGGAGCCAGATGCAGTGCCCATTCTTCTTGTGGCCACTGACATCCTGTTGCAATCCTCTCAAAAGTGGTTAAATAATGTTCAATATCTTCATCCTCACCATAGGGCTGCATCTTCGGGCCTTTCCAAACGCTTACTCTGCCCAGATTGGATGAATGTGGTGCTGTGGAAGATTCAGGGGGGTTTCCTCGCTGTTGAACAGGTTGCTGCACCTTTTGCCGCACTGAGGAACTCAGAGGCACTCCGGAATCAGCTACTGCACCTTCCCACAGCATCTGATGCTCCCGGCGCTCCGACTGGACCTCCTGCTGCAGTTGGCTAAACTGGTGTTGCATTCTATGCCACCGTTCATCCTGGCATTGTCTGTCCTGCTCCCATTTTGCCTCACGGTCAGCATGCTGTTGCATCAGGCCTTTTAATAAAGTTGAGAGCTCTGAGAGACTTTGTGCTTCCGTGCTGTGCTCACCCGTAGCTTCTGGCAGGTTGCCATCATCTTGGGCCTCCTCTGGGGGAAATTCTGTTGGCCCTTGAGGTTTCCTTGACTTGGCTGATTTCTGCATTGCTATAACCTATTGGCCTGGAGCCACTGCTGCCACCATTTGTGATGTAGCATAGCTTAAGCAGCAAGGAAGGTGATAAGTAAATAGCATTAGCAGACAATTGAAGTTCTTTTTAAGCATACTTTATTGCTAGCATCTCCCTTTTACCATAAAACAATCAATCAGGCATGCAAAAATCCCACTGGCTTTATACAAGACTTTGCCCACACCTGACCTCGTTAGTCCCTACCATTGAACAAAATAGGTCAAACCAAATAATACAATTCTAAACAAAGAACAGGAATAAAGTCATGCATGAAACTGACAAACTCATTTACGCAACTAAATAGTTTGTAAAGTAAAACACTGAATACAATATAACTCAAAAGGCTACTTTAAAGAAAACAGACAATACTATACAAAATGAAAAACCCTCCATTTGGTTACACCCAGTGATCCAATCATTGACCTCATGACCCTATATAAACAGGAAGTAGTGGGCGGCCCTTCCCATACACCTGTCTCACATATAGGACCTGCAAGCACAACATGGACACCATGGTAAGTATAACCAAAGCAACATAAAGAAACATAATTTACTAGACATGTGCCTGTAAACAGAAGAGAATTCAGATGATCTGATGGTTAGTAGTAGTGATGGGCAGATGAAGCCCCATGAAGCACTGAAGCTTTTCATCCAATTGGTTCACCCCAATGCGAAGCTTCATGAAGCTTCATTTGCTCTAGCAGGACACCTACTGGACGTAAAAATAATAGCTGGCATGAATTTGAAGAGTGTGGCATTTTGCACACAGCCTGTAAATGTCAACAACAAAAGGAGTGTGTAAAACATGTATATTGTAGTGATGGCAGTATACTGTGTATATTTATACTGGCAGTATGGAAAATGATTATTTGGAAATGCTTGAAATGGAAATGATCATTTACTGTGAGGTGAGGTGTGGTTGGGGTGTGGACAGTAGTTGTGCTTTTGTAACGTTGAGGTATGGACAGCTACACACTGAGGCTTTGAGCCTCAGTCCTGCCTGTTCACATTTTATTCTGTAAAAACTAAATTTTCACTGCTTTTATGGCCTTTTTAGTGGGGAGAACATAGCTAGGATTTAATGATTTAACAAATCTTTTAAATCCTTTGTCCTCCACAATGCTAAATAGCTGTGAGTCCTCAATCACCATGGTAACCAGGTCTTCATCTATTTGAGATTGTTCTCCTGAGGAAAGACAATAAAGATAAAGCACAAATATAAATATCACACACGTAACTTATAACAGTTGTATAATATTGTTATATCATTTAGTAACATTACTGCATCCTATATTATCATTGCATTTGATGGCTCACCTGGTCTTGCTCCACAATCGGTGTTCCTCTTATTCTCATGCAAAGCTCTGTAGTGCCTAAGCATGGATGAGGTGTTGTTGTTATATCCCAGCTCCCTGGCACATAGCAAACACTTCACCTTGTACAAAAGTACAGACAGCTTAACATAAATTGTATTGCACCATCAGTATCATGAAAATACATCTTCTGTAGAAATTTACATACCTTGTTGGGAGGAATAAGATCAAAATGTTCCCACACAGGGGAGGACATCCTCCTCTTCTTAGCTGGCTCCATTCTCTCCTGACTTTCTCTCCTCACTCTCATAAACCTCCAAACTGTCTCCAAACTCTCACTAACCGCAGCTCTCCATCAAACACCTACATTTTGAATGAAGTCTGAGGGGTTTATATCGCTGTCATATCTCGCGGCAAAGTTCGAACCACTTCATGAACCAGTCACGTGGTACAGCCGGGCAGCGAGGCTTCGGACGTCATCATTTTCAGCTCCTCCCATAAATGAAGCAAGCCTCGATACGCGCTTCGCGGAAACGCCCCCTCCATTACTCGACACACGCTCCGAAGCCTCGATACAGAACGTCCCATCACTAGTTAGTAGTGTTTGCTAGTGATGGACAGATGAAGCCCCATGAAGCACTGAAGCTTTTCATCCAATTGGTTCACCCCAACGCGAAGCTTCATGAAGCTTCATGTGCTCTAGTAGGACACCTACTGGACGTAAAAATAATAGCTGGCATGAATTTGAAGAGTGTGGCATTTTGCACACAGCCTGTAAATGTCAACAACAAAAGGAGTGTGTAAAACATGTATATTGTAGTGATGGCAGTATACTGTGTATATTTATACTGGCAGTATGGGAAATGATTATTTGGAAATGCTTGAAATGGAAATGATCATTTACTGTGAGGTGAGGTGTGGTTGGGGTGTGGACAGTGGTTGTGCTTTTGTAACGTTGAGGTATGGACAGCTACACACTGAGGCTTTGAGCCTCAGTCCTGCCTGTTCACATTTTATTCTGTAAAAACTAAATTTTCACTGCTTTTATGACCTTTTTAGTGGGGAGAACATAGCTAGGATTTAATGATTTAACAAATCTTTTAAATCCTTTGTCCTCCACAGTGCTAAATGGCTGGGAGTCCTCAATCACCATGCTGACCAGGTCTTCATCTATTTGAGATTGTTCTCCTGAGGAAAGACAAAGCACAGATATAAATATCACACACGTAACTTATAACAGTTGTATAATATTGTTATATCATTTAGTAACATTACTGCATCCTATATTATCATTGCATTTGATGGCTCACCTGGTCTTGCTCCACAATCGGTGTTCCCCTTATTCTCATGCAAAGCTCTGTAGTGCCTAAGCATGGATGAGGTGTTGTTGTTATATCCCAGCTCCCTGGCACATAGCAAACACTTCACCTTGTACAAAAGTCAAGACAGCTCAACATAAATTGTATTGCACCATCAGTATTATGAAAATACATCTTCTGTAGAAATTTACATACCTTGTTGGGAGGAATAAGATCAAAATGTTCCCACACAGGGGAGGACATCCTCCTCTTCTTAGCTGGCTCCATTCTCTCCTGACTTTCTCTCCTCACTCTCATAAACCTCCAAACTGTCTCCAAACTGTCTCCAAACTCTCACTAACCACAACTCTCCATCAAACACCCACGTTTTTGAATGAAGTCTGAGGGATTTATATCGCTGTCATATCTCGCGGCAAAGTTCGAACCACTTCATGAACCAGTCACGTGGTACAGCCGGGCAGCGAGGCTTCGGACGTCATCATTTTCAGCTCCTCCCATAAATGAAGCAAGCCTCGATACGCGCTTCGCGGAAACGCCCCCTCCATTACTCGACACACGCTCCGAAGCCTCGATACAGAACGTCACATCACTAGTGTTTGCTTTAAAACACATGCATGGATGTAAAGAATGTAACTACTACTACCACAAACAAAACCCGGGATATTGTGTGTTAAGTAGTGATGGGCAGATGAAGCCCCATGAAGCACTGAAGCTTTTCATCCAATTGGTTCACCCCAACGCGAAGCTTCATGAAGCTTCATTTGCTCTAGCAGGACACCTACTGGACGTAAAAATAATAGCTGGCATGAATTTGAAGAGTGTGGCATTTTGCACACAGCCTGTAAATGTCAACAACAAAAGGAGTGTGTAAAACATGTATATTGTAGTGATGGCAGTATACTGTGTATATTTATAGTGGCAGTATGGGAAATGATTATTTGGAAATGCTTGAAATGGAAATGATCATTTACTGTGAGGTGAGGTGTGGTTGGGGTGTGGACAGTGGTTGTGCTTTTGTAACGTTGAGGTATGGACAGCTACACACTGAGGCTTTGAGCCTCAGTCCTGCCTGTTCACATTTTATTCTGTAAAAACTAAATTTTCACTGCTTTTATGACATTTTAGTGGGGAGAACATAGCTAGGATTTAATGATTTAACAAATCTTTTGAATCCTTTGTCCTCCACAATGCTAAATAGCTGTGAGTCCTCAATCACCATGCTGACCAGGTCTTCATCTATTTGAGATTGTTCTCCTGAGGAAAGACAATAAAGATAAAGCACAAATATAAATATCACACACGTAACTTATAACAGTTGTATAATATTGTTATATCATTTAGTAACATTACTGCATCCTATATTATCATTGCATTTGATGGCTCACCTGGTCTTGCTCCACGATCGGTGTTCCCCTTATTCTCATGCAAAGCTCTGTAGTGCCTAAGCATGGATGAGGTGTTGCTGTTATATCCCAGCTCCCTGGCACATAGCAAACACTTCACCTTGTACAAAAGTCAAGACAGCTCAACATAAATTGTATTGCACCATCAGTATCATGAAAATACATCTTCTGTAGAAATACCTTGTTGGGAGGAATAAGATCAAAATGTTCCCACACAGGGGAGGACATCCTCCTCTTCTTAGCTGGCTCCATTCTCTCCTGACTTTCCTCACTCTCATAAACCTCCATACGGTCTCCAAACTCTCACTAACCGCAACTCTCCATCAAACACCCACATTTTTGAATGAAGTCTGAGGGGTTTATATCGCTGTCATATCTCGCGGCAAAGTTCGAACCACTTCATGAACCAGTCACGTGGTACAGCCGGGCAGCGAGGCTTCGGACGTCATCATTTTCAGCTCCTCCCATAAATGAAGCAAGCCTCGATACGCGCTTCGCGGAAACGCCCCCTCCATTACTCGACACACGCTCCGAAGCCTCGATACAGAACGTCCCATCACTAGTGTTAAGAGAAGTTACACCAGCAATGTCTAAATGAAAGCATTATGGCTGACTGTAAAATAACAGAACACAGAATAACAATATACGCAAGTGACAAATGGCAAATGAATTCTGTCCTAGCCACTTTGTCACAGGCCTGAGCTAAAAACAGTGGCCCTGGGGAAATGTGGATGGTATTGGCCAGCACCACAGGCCCTGGTGTGGTGATGATGGACTCACAGGAAGCACTGTCCCTGGTGTAATGTGGATGGCCCCAGCCAACAACACTGGCCCTGGTGAAATGTGGATGGTATTGGTCAGCACCACACACCCTGGTGTAATGTGAATAGCCTTAGCCAACACCACTGGCCCTGGTGAATTGTGCATGATATTGGTCAGCACCACAGGCCCAGGTGTATTGTGGATGGCATCAGCAAATAGCACAGGCCCTGTTGTGGTGATGATGGCCGCACAAGAAGAACTGTCCCTGGTGTAATGTGGATGTCCTCATCCAACAGTACAGGCCCTGGTGTGGTGAAGATGGCCTCACAGGAAGCACTGTGCCTGGTGTAAAGTGTATGGCCTCAGCCAACAACAGTGGCCCTGGTGAAATGTGGATTATATTGGCCAGCACCACAGGCCCTGGTGTAATGTCAATATCCTCAGCCAGTAGTAAAGGCCCTTGTGTTTTGTGGAACGCATCAGCCAGCAACACATTCCCTGGTGAAATGTGGATGGCCTCATCCAGCACCACAGGCCCTGGTTTGGTGATGATTGCCACACAGGAAGAACTGTACCTGGTGTAATGTGATTGGCCTCATCCAACAGTACAGGCCCTGGTGTGGTGAAGATGGCCTCACAGGAAGCACAGGCCTTGGTGTAATGTGAATGGCCTCAGACAGCAGCCAGGCCCTGGTGAAATGTAGATGGCCTGAGCCGGCAACATGCGCTCTGGTGAAAGGTAGTCTGCCTCAGCCACTAGCACAGGCCCTGTTGTGGTGAAGATGGCCTCACAGGAAAGCACAGGCCCTGGCGTAATGTGAATGTCCTCAGTCAACACCACTGGCCCTGGTGTAATGGGGATGGCATCAGCCAGTAGCACAGGCCCTTGTGTATTTTGGATCGCATCAGCCAGCAACACAAGCCCTGGTGAAATGTGGATGGTTTGGGCCTGCACCACAGGCCCTGGTTTAATGTGGATGGAATCAACGGGCCTGTGGTGCTGGCCAATACCATCCACATTACACCAGAGCCAGTGTTGTTGGATGAGGCCATTCACGTTACACAAGGGCCTGTGGTGCTAGCCAATACCATCCACATTACACATTACGCTGAGGCCATACACTTTACATCAGGGACAGTGCTTCCTGTAAGGCCATCATCAGCACACCAGGGCCTGTGGTGCTGGATGATGCCATCCACATTACACCAGGGCCTTTGGTGCTGGCCAATACCATCCACATTTCAACAGGTCCAGTGTTGTTGGCTCAGGCCATCCACATTACACCACTGCCAGTGCTTCCTGTGATGCCATCATCACCAAACCAGGGCCTGTGGTGCTTGCTGAGGCCATCCACATTACACCAGGGCCTGTGCTACTCGTTGATACCAACCACATCTCACCAGGGCTTGTTTTGCTGGCTGATGCGATCCACAATACACAAGAGCCTGTGCTTCTGGCTGAGGACATTCACATTACACCAGGGCCTGTGGTGCTGGCCAATACCATCCATATTTCACCAGGTCCACTGTTGTTGGCTTAGGCCATACACTTTACACCAGGGACACTGCTTCCTGTGAGGCGATCTTCACCACACCAGGGACTGTACTGTTGGATGAGGCCATCCACATTACACCAGGGCCTGTGCTACTCGATGATAACCTTCCACATTTCACCAGGGATTGTGTTGCCGGCTGATGCGTTCCAGAAAACACAAGGGCCTTTACTACTGGCTTCACCACAACAGGGCCTGTGCCACTGGCTGAGGCAGACTACATTTCACCAGAGCGCATGTTGCCGGCTGAGGCCATCTACATTTCACCAGGGCCTGGCTGCTGTCTGAGGCCATCCACATTACACCATGGCCTGTGCTTCCTTTGAGGCCATCTTCACCACACCAGGGCCTGTACTGTTGGATGAGGCCATCCACATTACACCAGGTACAGTTCTTCCTGTGTGGCAATCATCACCAAACCAGGGCCTGTGGTGCTGGATGAGGCCATCCACATTTCACCAGGGATTGTGTTGCTGGCTGATGCGTTCCACAAAACACAAGGGCCTTTACTACTGGCTGAGGATATTCACATTACACCAGGGCCTGTGGTGCTGGCCAATACCATCCACATTTCACCAGGGCCACCGTTGTTGGCTGAGGCCATACACATTACACAAGGGACAGTGCTTCCTGTGAGGCCATCGTCACCACACCAGGGCCTCTGCTGCTCGTTGATGCCATCCACATTACACCTGGGGCTGTGGTGCTGACCGATATCATGCACATTTCACCAGAGTGTGTGGTGCTGACCAATACCATCCATATTTCACCTGCGACAGAGTTGTTAGATGAGGCCATCCACATTACAACAGGGCCTGTGCTACTGGCTGAGGACATTTACATTTCCCCAGGGCCTGTGGTCATGGCTGAGGCCAATTACATTTCATCAGGGCCTGTGGTCATGGCTGAGGACATTCACATTACACAAGGGCCTGTGGTGCTGGCCAATACCATCCACATTTCACCTGGGCCAGTGTTGGTAGATGAGGCCATCCACATTACAACAGGGCCTGTGGTGCTAGCCAATACCATCCACATTACACCAGGGACAATGGTGTTGGCTGAGGACATTCACATTACACCAGGGCCTGCGGTGCTGGCCAATACCATCCACATTTCACCAGGGCTAGTGTTGTTGGATGAGGCCATTCACATTACACCAGGGCCTGTGGTGCTGGCCAATGCCATCCACTTTACACCAGGGCCAGTGTTTTTGGATGAGGCCATCCAAATTACACCAGGGACAGTGCTTCCTGTGAGGCTATCATCACCACACCAGGGCCTTTGGTGCTGGCTGATACCATCCATATTACACAAGGGCCAGTGGTGTTGGCTGAGGACATTCACATTACTCAAGGGCCTGTGCTGCTGGCTGATGCCATCTACATTAAACCAGGGCCTGTGGTTCTGGCCAATACCACCAACATTTCACCAGGGCCAGTGTTGTTTGCTGAGGCCATCCACATTACACCAGGGACAGTGCTTCCTGTGAGGCCATCTTCACCACACCAGGGACTGTGCTGTTGGCTAAGGCCATCCACATTACACCAAGGTCTGTGGTGCTGGCCATTACCATCCACATTTCACCTGGGCCAGTGTTGGTAGATGAGGCCATCCACATTACAACAGGGCCTTTGCTACTGGCTGAGGCCATCCACATTATACCACGGCATGTGCTCCTTGTGAGGCTATCGTCAACATACCAGGGCCTGTATTGCTGGCTTAGGCCATCCACATTGCACCAGGGCTAGTGCTCCCTCTGAGGCCAACTTCACGACAGCAGGGCCTGCGCTGCTGTCTGAGGTCATCTACATTTCACAAGAGCCTGTTTCTGGCTGATGTGATCCACATTGGAAGGGAGACTCGGCTTCGCACCCTTCATTCACCCGTAGCTAGCCAGGCCCCTGTAACTGGTGCAGCCGAAGATAGCGTAGGCCCCGCTAGCTGTTCCCCGGCAGACCCCAAGCAGCTGGGGAAAGAGCGTGGCTGGGTGACGGTGAGGAGGAAGCATAGTCCTAAACAGTAGCCCCAGGTACACCACCAACCCGTTCATGTGTCTAACTGTTTTTCCCCACTCGGCGACACGCCCGCCGGGGGTCAAACTCTGGTAATTGGTGATTCTGTTCTCAGACATGTGAAGCTAGAGACACCGGCAACCATAGTCAATTGTTTTCCAGGGGCCAGAGCAGGCGACATTGAAGGAAATGCAAAACTGCTGGCTAAGGATAAACGTAAATTCAGTAAAATCATAATTCACGTCGGCAGTAATGACACCCGGTTACGCCAATCGGAGGTCACTAAAAGCAATATTGAATCGGTGTGCAACTTTGCCCATACAATGTCAGATTCTGTAGTTTTCTCTGGTCCCCTCCCCAATCAGACCAGGAGTGACATGTTTAGCCGCATGTTCTCCTTAAATTGCTGGCTGTCTGAGTGGTGTCCCAGAAACTATGTGGAATTCATAGATAATTGGCAAACCTTCTGGAGGAAACCTGATCTTGTTAGGAGAGACGGCATCCATCCCACTTTGGATGGAGCAGCTCTCATTTCTAGAAATATGGACAGATTTATTAAACCCCCCAAAATATGACTATCCAGAGTTGGGACCAGGAAGCAGAGTTGCAGTCTTACACGCATCTCTGCAGCTTCTCTCCTCCTGCTACCCCCCCCCCCCCCATCTCCTTACACAGAGTTTCTGTCTGATTTCTCAGACTTTTTATCTGATTTAGTGCTCAGCTCAGATAAAATAATTATTGTGGGTGATTTTAACATCCATGTAGATGCTAAAAATGACAGCCTCAACATGGCATTTAATCTGTTATTAGACTCAATTGGCTTTTCATAAAAAGGAAAAGAACCCACCCACCACTTTAATAATCACACTCTAGATCTTGTTTTAACATATGGCATAGAAACTGAACATTTAACAGTGTTTCCTGAAAACCCTCTCCTGTCTGATCATTTCCTGATAACATTTACATTTAAAATAATTGATTACACAACAGTGGAAAGTAGACTTTATCAAAGTAGATGTCTTTCTGAAAGTGCTGTAACTAAGTTTAAGAATATAATCCAACCACTGTTATCATCTTCAATGCCCTGTACCAACATAGAGCAGAGCAGCTATCTGAATACTACTCCAACAGAGGTCGATTATCTTGTTAATAATTTCACCTCCTCACTACATACAACTGTGGCTCAAGAGTTGGGAGTTCGCCTTGTAATCGGAAGGTTGCCGGTTCGAGCCCTGGCTTGGGCAGTCTTGGTCATCGTGTCCTTGGGCAAGACACTTCACCCGTTGCCTACTGGTGGTGGTCAGAGGGCCCGGTGGCGCCAGTGTCCGGCAGCCTCGCCTCTGTCAGTGCGCCCCAGGGCAGCTGTGGCTACAATGTAGCTTGCCATCGCCAGTGTGTGAATGTGTGCGTGAATGGGTGAATGACTGGATATGTAAAGTGCTTTGGGGTCCTTAGGGCCCATTTGCCATTTAACTCTGGATACTGTAGCTCCTGTGAAAACTAAGGTCTCAAATCAGAAGTACCTGACTCCGTGGTATAATTCTCAAACACATAGCCTAAAGCAGATGACTCGTAAGCTGGAGAGGAAATGGCGTGTCACAAATTTAGAGGATCATCATTTAGCCTCGAGAAATAGTGTGTTGCTTTATAAGAAAGTCCTCCGCAAAGCCAGAACATCTTACTATTCGTCACTGATTGAAGAAAATAAGTATAACCCCCGGTTTCTCTTCAGCACTGTAGCCAGGCTGACAAAAAGTCAGAGCTCTTTTGAGCCAACCATCCCTTTAACGTTAACTAGTAATGACTTCATGGACGTCTTCACAAATAAAATTTTTATCATTAGAGAAAAAATTACCAATAATCATCCCACAGATGTAATATTATCTACAGCTACTCTTAGTACCATTGATGTTATATTAGACTCTTTTTCTCCAATTGATCTTTCTGAGTTAACTTTAATAATTACTTCCTCCAAACCATCAACGTGTCTTTTAGACCCCATTCCTACAAAACTGCTCAAAGAAGTCCTTGCATTAATTAATTCTTCAATCTTAAATATGATCAACCTATCTCTAATAATCGGCTATGTACCACAGGCCATCAAGCTGGCTGTAGTTAAACCTTTACTCAAAAAGCATCTCTAGACCCAGCAGTCTTAGCTAATTATAGGCCAATCTCCAACCTTCCTTTCATATCAAAAACCTTGAAAGAGTAGTTGTCAAACAGCTAACAGATCATCTGCAGAGGAATGGCTTATTTGAAGAGTTTCAGTCAGGTTTCAGAGCTCATCACAGCACAGAAACAGCTTTAGTGAAGGTTACAAATGATCTTCTTATGGCCTCTGACAGTGGACTCATCTCTGTGCTTGTCCTGCTAGACCTTAGTGCAGCATTCGATACTGTTGACCATAATATCCTATTAGAGCGATTAGAACATGCTGTAGGTATTACAGGTACTGCACTGCAGTGGTTTGTATCATATCTATCTAATAGACTCCAATTTGTACATGTAAATGGAGAGTCCTCTTCACACACTGAGGTTAATTATGGAGTTCCACAGGTTCAGTGCTAGGACCAATTCTGTTTACACTATACATGCATCCCCTAGGCAGCATCATTAAAAGACATAGCATACAATTTCACTGCCATGCAGATGACACCCAGCTCTATCTGTCCATGAAGCCAGATAACACACACCAATTAGTTAAACTGCAGGAATGTCTTAAAGACATAAAGACCTGGATGGCCGCTAACTTTCTGCTTCTTAATTCAGATAAAACTGAGGTTATTGTACTCGGCCCTGAAAAGCCTAGAAATATGGTATCTAACCAGATTCTTACTCTGGATGGCATTACCTTGGCCTCCAGTAACGCTGTGAGGAACCTTGGAGTCATTTTTGACCAGGATATGTCCTTCAACGCACGTATTAAACAAATATGTAAGACTGCGTTCTTCCATTTGCGCAACATCTCTAAAGTTAGAAATATCCTGTCTCAGAGTGACGCTGAAAAACTAGTTCATGTTTTTATTACTTCCAGGCTGGACTACTGCAATTCATTATTATCAGGATGTCCAAAAAACTCGCTGAAAAGCCTTCAGCTAATCCAAAATGCTGCAGCAACAGTCCTGACAGGGACTAGAAAGAGAGAGCATATTTCTCCTGTTTTGGCTTCCCTTCAAACCCAGAATTGAATTCAAAATCCTGCTCCTCACATACAAGGTCTTGAATAATCAGGCCCCATCTTATCTTAATGACCTTGTAGTACCATATCACCCCATTAGAGCACTTAGAGCACTGATCCTGAATCCTCCCTTAGTTATGCTGCGATAGACGTAGGCTGCCGGGGATTCCCATGATGCATTGAGTTTTTCCTTTCCAGTCACCTTTCTCACTCACTATGTATTAATACAGCGGTCCCCAACCCCCGGGCCTCGGTACCGGTCCGTGAGTCGTTTGGTACCGGACCACGAGAGTTGAGAGTTGAGGCTCAGGTGTGAAATGTATGGTTTTCAGGATTTTTATCGTTTTTTTAGCGTTATTTTGTTATCGTTTTTATCGTTAACTCGGTTTTCCTGGGTCTTTTCACGTGTGTTATGAATAAATCTTCTTTTTTTACGGTACCGGTACTAGGCCGGTCCGTAAAAATATTGTCGGGCATGAACCGGTCCGTGGCGCTTAGGGACCGCTGTGTTAATAGACCTCTCTGCATTGAATCATATCTGTTATTAACCTCTGGCTCTCTTCCACAGCATGTCTTTTATCCTGTCTTCCTTCTCTCACCCCAACCGGTCGCAGCAAATGGCCCCGCCCCTCCCTGAGCCTGATTCTGCTGGAGGTTTCTTCCTGTTAAAAGGGAGTTTTTCCTTCCCACTGTCACCAAAGTGCTTGCTCATAGGGGGTCATATGATTGTTGGGTTTTTCTCTGTATCTATGAAGCCCCTTGAGGCGACTTTTGTTGTGATTTGGCGCTATATAAATAAAATTGAATTGAATTGAATTACGGACTAAACCTGGGACATTTGTGGCCCCAGTGCATGTGCCCTATCTGCCTTGTTGGTGTCCTTGATTTTTAAAAGTAAAATGTCTTATTATGCTATAAATAAAGCCAGAGAGTGAAATCTGTGCTGATCCTAATACAAATACCTGAAGACAAAGTGCCTTGGTTGTTTTCGATTGTTCTTTTCATCAGACATAATAACTACTCAGATCTCCTGGACTTCTTTCTTTCTTTCTTTCTTTCTTTCTTTCTTTCTTTCTTTCTTTCTTTCTTTCTTTCTTTCTTTCTTTCTTTCTTTCTTTCTTTCTTTTCATTCCTGAAGACATGCACATCTTCAGGAACAAAGCTACAACCCAGATGACATTGTCAAAAGTGTCTTTAACTGAGCTTTGAGAAAAGGTGGACTGCTGAATGAAAGTAAGATTTGCATTTGGTTTGGAAATCAAACTCCTCGACCAATACTTAATATTCCTTTTCCATATTTTCTAACACACACACACACACACACCAACAGATATTGTGTATATATAAATGGTGAATGCTCATATCGAACATGGGCCAAGTTTCAAATAATGAGGTCAGTATATGTACAAGTAATCCCTGCTCCAAGCACAGAAGTACCACCCACCTGCTATTCAAAACTTCTGAGGAGCAGCCAATAAGACAAAGGTTGGCTCAAAGAGAGGACAGCTAAACTGGCATATTTCAAATGGAAGATAAATTGAAGGACTGCACCAAGACTCAGTATAGGATAAATAAGCATATTTTCAGCAATGAATCACACAAATTTGCTGTAGTGCACAAATTAAAGTATGGAGCTGGAAACAAAGATAATTAGCTCTCTTTAAGGGACTAAAACATCTCTAGATTGTATTTTGAATAGATCATGAGTGGTCCATTTTTTTTTGTCATTTGCTATAATAAAATCCCCCTCATAATGTAGTGAAGAGTTGCCAAGGCCATCTATCTGCAGCCGTGGTTTTTAAGATGCGGTACTTTTTAAAATACACACAGTGGGACACTGCCATAGACTGGTGACCTGTACAGGGTGTACCTTGCTCAGTCTGTGACAGCTGCTCCAGCCCTTCATGACCCTGAATCAGATACACCATTAAAAAGGGGGTGGATGGATTGACAGGGGATCAGAGGTATGGTGGACTGTAACTAAATAATTAAATAGAAAAAAATTAACTGTAACAATAAATCTGTTAGGGTGCCTGGGTTCGTTGACCCAAAATTTTGAGTTTTACATTATTATTGAACTTTGATTTTGCCATTATTTATCATTTCTAGGCTTTTGGTTTCTTAGAGTTCTGTCTTCTGGTTTCTGTCTCTGTGTTACATAGTTGTTCTGTCTCCCCCTGTCTGCTGTATCCCCTCGTCAAGTCCGCGTTGTCTGTGTTATGTTTCCTGTTTTACTTTGAAAGTCCATGTCTCATGTTAATGTATCTGGATTTGCTTCCCTTGTCTCGCTACCCTTATTTGTCCCAGCTGTGTTTCTCTGTTGTCTCCCATTCCCTGATGGCTCTCTCTGGGTATGTAAGCCCTGAGTTTTCTTTGGTCTTTGTTGCGATCTCCCTCATCCTATGCTGTGTGTTCTGTTTGGCTGCCTGTGTAAGTTTCTTTTGGTATTCTTGCTTTTGTTATATTTGTGTTTAGCGTTAAAGCTGTTTTGAGTTCACACTTTTACCTCCAAGTGTCTGCACATTGAGTCCACAGTTCCTGCCTGCACACAGCACATGACAAAATCATTGTGTAAAAACAAAACAAAATGCTGTCTTCTTTATTGACCATTTACCGTCAAACACATTTCAACTATAAGCTTTCATCAGTGCAAACCAAAGCCACATCCCCAGATATAGAACCATGGGAGGTTTAAACACTAATTAGTGTGAATGCTTGAAAAGTTAAATCAGAAGAGCAGGCTGTCTTTACACTGTCACCACGTCCATATAATAAACTCCACAGGCATGAAAAATGAGAATTCTGTAGACATGACATATGTGAGTGAAGTTGGCCCCCCCACCTTCTTCAAATCCAACAAAAGTGGTATCAAACGTTTGTGCTGGTTTGTGCTGCTATCATTTTAAAGATATTAATCAAAATTTCTAGAGGTCATCAGAGGTCAACCAGCCCCCCCACATTAATCAAATCAAACAAAATGGGTGTCAATCAACTGTGCTACGTTTGTGCTGGTTTGTGCGGCTTCTGTTTTAAAGATATTAATGAAAATGTAAAGGTCAAAAGGTCAACCAGCCCCCCCACATTAATGGAATCAAACAAAACTGGTGTCAATCAACTGTGCTACGTTTGTGCTGGTTTGTGCTGCTAAAATTGTCGTTTGTGCTGCCTCTGTTTTAAAGATATTAATGAAAATGTAAAGGTCAAAAGGTCAACCAGCCCCCCCACATTAATGGAATCGAACAAAATTGATGTCAAACATTTGTGCTACGTTTGTGCTGGTTTGTGCTGCAAAAATTTACGTTTGTGCCGCTATCATTTTAAAGATATTCAAGAAAATTTGTAGAGGTCATCAGAGGTCAACCAGCCCTCCCACATTAATGGAATCAAACAAAACTGGTGTCAATCAACTGTGCTACGTTTGTGCTGGTTTGTGCTGCTAAAATTGTCGTTTGTGCTGCCTCTGTTTTAAAGATATTAATGAAAATGTAAAGGTCAAAAGGTCAACCAGCCCCCGCACATTAATGGAATCAAACAAAACTGGTGTCAATCAACTGTGCTACGTTTGTGCTGGTTTGTGCTGCCTCTGTTTTAAAGATATTAATGAAAATGTAAAGGTCAAAAGGTCAACCAGCCCCCCCACATTAATGGAATCAAACAAAACTGGTGTCAATCAACTGTGCTACGTTTGTGCTGGTTTGTGCTGCTAAAATTGTCGTTTGTGCTGCCTCTGTTTTAAAGATATTAATGAAAATGTAAAGGTCAAAAGGTCAACCAGCCCCCCCACATTAATGGAATCGAACAAAATTGATGTCAAACATTTGTGCTACGTTTGTGCTGGTTTGTGCTGCAAAAATTTACGTTTGTGCCGCTATCATTTTAAAGATATTCAAGAAAATTTGTAGAGGTCATCAGAGGTCAACCAGCCCCCCCCACATTAATGGAATCAAACAAAACTGGTGTCAATCAACTGTGCTACGTTTGTGCTGGTTTGTGCTGCCTCTGTTTTAAAGATATTAATGAAAATGTAAAGGTCAAAAGGTCAACCAGCCCCCGCACATTAATGGAATCAAACAAAACTGGTGTCAATCAACTGTGCTACGTTTGTGCTGGTTTGTGCTGCCTCTGTTTTAAAGATATTAATGAAAATGTAAAGGTCAAAAGGTCAACCAGCCCCCGCACATTAATGGAATCAAACAAAACTGGTGTCAATCAACTGTGCTACGTTTGTGCTGGTTTGTGCTGCCTCTGTTTTAAAGATATTAATGAAAATGTAAAGGTCAAAAGGTCAACCAGCCCCCGCACATTAATGGAATCAAACAAAACTGGTGTCAATCAACTGTGCTACGTTTGTGCTGGTTTGTGCTGCTAAAATTGTCATTTGTGCTGCCTCTGTTTTAAAGATATTAATGAAAATGTAAAGGTCAAAAGGTCAACCAGCCCCCCCACAGTAATGGAATCGAATAAAAGCCTTCAGTTTTCAGGCCCCTCTTCTGTGGAACCAGCTTCCAGTTTGGATTCAGGAGACGGACACTATCTCTACTTTCAAGATTAGGCTTAAAACTTTCCTTTTTGCTAAAGCATATAGTTAGGGCTGGACCAGGTGACCCTGAATCCTCCCTTAGTTATGCTGCAATAGACGTAGGCTGCCGGGGGATTCCCATGATGCATTGAGTTTTTCCTTTCCAGTCACCTTTCTCACTCACTATGTATTAACACACCTCTCTGCATTGAATTATATCTGTTATTAACCTCTGTCTCTCTTCCACAGCATGTCTTTTATCCTGTCTTCCTTCTCTCACCCCAACCGGTCGCAGCAGATGGCCGCCCCTCCCTGAGCCTGGTTCTGCCGGAGGTTTCTTCCTGTTAAAAGGGAGTTTTTCCTTCCCACTGTTGCCAAAGTGCTTGCTCATAGGGGGTCATATGATTGTTGGGTTTTTCTCTGTATCTATGAAGCGCCTTGAGGCGACTTATGTTGTGATTTGGCGCTATATAAATAAAATTGAATTGAATTGAATGTTTCATTAGAGTGGATGTGACACACTTATTCAAAATGATTTGCCAGTGGGACTGTTTGAGAAAAAAGCCTCATCGGGTGAGGGATTTCTACGTGCGATCAATGGCACAACTTGTCAAGTCCCAATCCTTGGAAGAAGCAAAGGTCCTAATACGCAGCATTGCTATTGTGGCATTAAGTGAGACAGAAGGCTGTGACAGTTTTGGAAACCCCATTATGTCAGAAGTGTCCAAATCAAATCTGAAAAGAAAAATTGCAGATGAGACTATATATATATATATATATATATATATATATATATATATATAGATAGATAGATAGATAGATAGATAGATAGATAGATAGATAGAGATATATATATATAGATATAGGGTGGCTGTAGCTCAGGTGGCAGAGCAGGTCAGCCACTAATCAGAAGGTCGGTGGTTCGATCCCAGGCTGCCTCCTCGCTGCATGCCAAATATCCTTCGGCAAGATACTAACCCCGTGTTTGCCTACTGGTGGTGGTCAGAGGGCCCGGTGGCGCCAGTGTCCGGCAGCCTCGCCTCTGTCAGTGCGCCCCAGGGCAGCTGTGGCTACAATGTAGCTTGCCATCGCCAGTGTGTGAATGTGTGTGTGTGTGAATGGGTGAATGACTGAATGTAGTGTAAAGCGCTTTGGGGTCCTTAGGGACTAGAAAAGCGCTATACAAATGCAGGCCATTTACCATATATCTGTTTCTGATGACAAGGAAGAAGAAGACATTAGATTGGATCCATGCACAGAAATAAACACCGACTTAAGGCAGTGGGTGGCAGATATTTGTGAGGGGAGCAGGTGCCATGCTGAAGATCATGGTTATCGAGACAATATGCACTATCTACCTGAGCTCGTCCCACACCTAATTAGATTGGGAGGATACCTACCACTCTGGACTGGAGAAATGGTTCCCCTATTTCAGAGCGAAAAACTCACTGCAACTTCAGCTAATGTTGAAGCAGAGTTCAAGAACATTAAACATGGTCTGTTCAAGCATGAAAATCTCCCAATAAGGACAGATAAATTCATTGCACGTCATCTTGGTTTTATTGAAGGGAACATGCGGATCTGTTCTGCAAAACAAATACGAAAAGAAGCAGAGGTTGCCAGACAGGATGGTACAGTGAAGCGTCAGTATCCACACAAAGCCTTTGTGGAGCAGGAAGTGGATGATAACCCCTCTCAGGAGCCCAAAATTGACACAGACATAGACATACAGGAAGGGCACGAAGTACTGCAGTGCGTTTCACGTTGATATCAGGCGCCTCCTAAAAAGGGAAAAGAAAAGTTCATTTAATGCAAAGTTTTCAGGTGTCATTCTTTGGGAAGAATACATGTTTATGAAACTGCATGACATCAGACTCTACCAAATTTTGGAGACTTTTCTTTTAAGATACAACCTTTCTGTCTCTTGTGACAGAGAGTCTGTTTCTTAATCATTTGACAAAAACCCTACACAGTATTTTAAAATAGTGTTCTCCAGATCAGAGCTGTAATCTATATAGAACATGGGGTTTAAAGCAAGGAAAAATTGTGTTTATCAGTGAAACCTTTAATTTGTGTTCATTTTATCATTATCAATATATGAAATCTTCACCTTAAGGGACTTAATGAATGGTTTCTTCTAAAAATTAGAAATGATTGAGTCATTTCACATCATATGAAAATATTAATTTTTAATACAAATTTGGCCCTACAAAAATGGAAACTCAGTAACAAAGATAATGGAGATTCTCTAAACACGAGCAAATATCACAGTAAAATTGTTGATTGTGATTTACCCATTGGATGTATCCTCAGTGATTTGGTACAATTATACAACATTTTATAAGAACTGAACAACTGATGAAACTAATTATAGGCCAATCTCCAACCTTCCTTTCATATCAAAAATCCTTGAAAGAGTAGTTGTCAAACAGCTAACAGATCATCTGCAGAGGAATGGCTTATTTGAAGAGTTTCAGTCAGGTTTCAGAGTTCATCACGGCACAGAAACAGCTTTAGTGAAGGTTACAAATGATCTTCTTATGGCCTCTGACAGTGAACTCATCTCTGTGCTTGTCCTGCTAGACCTTAGTGCAGCATTCGATACTGTCGACCATAATATCCTATTAGAGCGATTAGAACATGCTGTAGGTATTACAGGTACTGCACTGCAGTGGTTTGTATCATATCTATCTAATAGACTCCAGTTTGTTCACGTAAATGGAGAGTCCTCTTCACACACTGAGGTTAATTATGGAGTTCCACAGGGTTCAGTGCTAGGACCAATTCTGTTTACATTATACATGCTTCCCTTAGGCAGCATCATTAGAAGACATAGCATACATTTTCACTGCTATGCAGATGACACCCAGCTCTATCTGTCCATGAAGCCAGATAACACACACCAATTAGTTAAACTGCAGGAATGTCTTAAAGACATAAAGACCTGGATGGCCGCTAACTTTCTGCTTCTTAATTCAGATAAAACTGAGGTTATTGTACTCGGCCCTGAAAAGCCTAGAAATATGGTATCTAACCAGATTCTTACTCTGGATGGCATTACCTTGGCCTCCAGTAACGCTGTGAGGAACCTTGGAGTCATTTTTGACCAGGACATGTCCTTCAATGCACATATTAAACAAATATGTAAGACTGCGTTCTTCCATTTGCGCAATATCTCTAAAATTAGAAATATCCTGTCTCAGAGTGACGCTGAAAAACTAGTTCACGCATTTATTACTTCCAGGCTGGACTACTGTAATTCATTATTATCAGGATGTCCAAAAAACTCACTGAAAAGCCTTCAGCTAATCCAAAATGCTGCAGCAAGAGTACTGACAGGGACTAGAAAGAGAGAGCATATTTCTCCTGTTTTGGCTTCCCTTCATTGGCTTCCTGTTAAATCCAGAATTGAATTCAAAATCCTGCTCCTCACATACAAGGTCTTAAATAATCAGGCCCCATCTTATCTTAATGACCTTGTAGTACCATATCACCCTATTAGAGCACTTCGCTCTCGCTCTGCAGGCCTACTTGTTGTTCCTAGAGTATTTAAAAGTAGAATGGGAGGGAGAGCCTTCAGTTTTCAGGCCCCTCTTCTGTGGAACCAGCTTCTAGTTTGGATTCAGGAGACGGACACTATCTCTACTTTCAAGATTAGGCTTAAAACTTTCCTTTTTGCTAAAGCATATAGTTAGGGCTGGACCAGGTGACCCTGAATCCTCCCTTAGTTATGCTGCAATAGACATAGGCTGCCGGGGGATTCCCATGATGCATTGAGTTTTTCCTTTCCAGTCACCTTTCTCACTCACTATGTATTAACAGACCTCTCTGCATTGAATCATATCTGTTGTTAACCTCTGTCTCTCTTCCACAGCATGTCTTTTATCCTGTCTTCCTTCTCTCACCCCAACCGGTCGCAGCAGATGGCCGCCCCTCCCTGAGCCTGGTTCTGCCGGAGGTTTCTTCCTGTTAAAAGGGAGTTTTTCCTTCCCACTGGTTACAGCGATTTATATGAAGTTGTACGAAAATGCTTTATTTCGCCAAGAGAGTGTGTTTCTCACTGTTACATGCATTTGAATGGGAAACTCGCCTGAAACAAAGTATAGGTTTTCATTATGTGAATAATTTTAAAATCTTAGCTCAATCGGCTGCAAAATCTGTTTGCCCAGCACGGGGATATTGAGTTCTATAAGATAAAGCCATAAACATGTTTGTCTGAGTCTTCTATCAAAAGTTACAGCGATTTATATGAAGTTGTTCAAAAACGCTTTATTTCGCCAAGACAATGCGTTTCTCACTGTTACATGCATTTGAATGGGAAACTCGCCCGAGACAAAGTATAGGTTTTCATTATGTGAATAATTTTAAAATCTTAGCTCAAACGGCTGCAACGGGGATATTGAGTTCTATAAGATAAAGCCATAAACATGTTTGTCTGAGTCTTCTATCAAAAGTTAAAGCGATTTATATGAAGTTGTTCAAAAACGCTTTATTTCGCCAAGACAGTGTGTTTCTCACTGTTACATGCATTTGAATGGGAAACTCGCCTGAAACAAAGTATAGGTTTTCATTATGTGAATAATTTTAAAATCTTAGCTCAAACGGCTGCAACGGGGATATTGAGTTCTATAAGATAAAGCCATAAACATGTTTGTCTGAGTCTTCTATCAAAAGTTAAAGCGATTTATATGAAGTTGTTCAAAAACGCTTTATTTCGCCAAGACAGTGTGTTTCTCACTGTTACATGCATTTGAATGGGAAACTCGCCTGAAACAAAGTATAGGTTTTCATTATGTGAATAATTTTAAAATCTTAGCTCAAACGGCTGCAACGGGGATATTGAGTTCTATAAGATAAAGCCATAAACATGTTTGTCTGAGTCTTCTATCAAAAGTTAAAGCGATTTATATGAAGTTGTTCAAAAACGCTTTATTTCGCCAAGACAGTGTGTTTCTCACTGTTACATCCATTTGAATGGGAAACTCGCCTGAAACAAAGTATAGGTTTTCATTATGTGAATAATTTTAAAATCTTAGCTCAATCGGCTGCAAAACCTGTTTGCCCAGCAAGGGGATATTGAGTTATATAAGATAAAGCCATAAACATGTGTGTCTGAGTCTTCTATCAAAAGATACAGCGATTTATATGAAGTTGTTCAAAAACGCTTTATTTCGCCAAGACAATTAGTTTCTCACTGTTACATGCATTTGAATGGGAAACTCGCCCGAGACAAAGTATAGGTTTTCATTATGTGAATAATTTTAAAATCTTAGCTCAAACGGCTGCAACGGGGATATTGAGTTCTATAAGATAAAGCCATAAACATGTTTGTCTGAGTCTTCTATCAAAAGTTAAAGCGATTTATATGAAGTTGTTCAAAAACGCTTTATTTCGCCAAGACAGTGTGTTTCTCACTGTTACATGCATTTGAATGGGAAACTCGCCTGAAACAAAGTATAGGTTTTCATTATGTGAATAATTTTAAAATCTTAGCTCAAACGGCTGCAAAACCTGTTTGCCCAGCACGGGGATATTGAGTTCTATAAGATAAAGCCATAAACATGTTTGTCTGAGTCTTCTATCAAAAGTTACAGCGATTTATATGAAGTTGTTCAAAAACGCTTTATTTCGCCAAGACAATGCGTTTCTCACTGTTACATGCATTTGAATGGGAAACTCGCCCGAGACAAAGTATAGGTTTTCATTATGTGAATAATTTTAAAATCTTAGCTCAAACGGCTGCAACGGGGATATTGAGTTCTATAAGATAAAGCCATAAACATGTTTGTCTGAGTCTTCTATCAAAAGTTAAAGCGATTTATATGAAGTTGTTCAAAAACGCTTTATTTCGCCAAGACAGTGTGTTTCTCACTGTTACATGCATTTGAATGGGAAACTCGCCTGAAACAAAGTATAGGTTTTCATTATGTGAATAATTTTAAAATCTTAGCTCAAACGGCTGCAACGGGGATATTGAGTTCTATAAGATAAAGCCATAAACATGTTTGTCTGAGTCTTCTATCAAAAGTTAAAGCGATTTATATGAAGTTGTTCAAAAACGCTTTATTTCGCCAAGACAGTGTGTTTCTCACTGTTACATGCATTTGAATGGGAAACTCGCCTGAAACAAAGTATAGGTTTTCATTATGTGAATAATTTTAAAATCTTAGCTCAATCGGCTGCAAAACCTGTTTGCCCAGCACGGGGATATTGAGTTCTATAAGATAAAGCCATAAACATGTTTGTCTGAGTCTTCTATCAAAAGTTACAGCGATTTATATGAAGTTGTTCAAAAACGCTTTATTTCGCCAAGACAGTGTGTTTCTCACTGTTACATGCATTTGAATGGGAAACTCGCCTGAAACAAAGTATAGGTTTTCATTATGTGAATAATTTTAAAATCTTAGCTCAAACGGCTGCAACGGGGATATTGAGTTCTATAAGATAAAGCCATAAACATGTTTGTCTGAGTCTTCTATCAAAAGTTAAAGCGATTTATATGAAGTTGTTCAAAAACGCTTTATTTCGCCAAGACAGTGTGTTTCTCACTGTTACATGCATTTGAATGGGAAACTCGCCTGAAACAAAGTATAGGTTTTCATTATGTGAATAATTTTAAAATCTTAGCTCAATCGGCTGCAAAACCTGTTTGCCCAGCAAGGGGATATTGAGTTATATAAGATAAAGCCATAAACATGTGTGTCTGAGTCTTCTATCAAAAGATACAGCGATTTATATGAAGTTGTTCAAAAACGCTTTATTTCGCCAAGACAATTAGTTTCTCACTGTTACATGCATTTGAATGGGAAACTCGCCCGAGACAAAGTATAGGTTTTCATTATGTGAATAATTTTAAAATCTTAGCTCAATCGGCTGCAAAATCTGTTTGCCCAGCACGGGGATATTGAGTTCTATAAGATAAAGCCATAAACATGTGTGTCTGAGTCTTCTATCAAAAGATACAGCGATTTATATGAAGTTGTTCAAAAACGCTTTATTTCGCCAAGACAATTAGTTTCTCACTGTTACATGCATTTGAATGGGAAACTCGCCCGAGACAAAGTATAGGTTTTCATTATGTGAATAATTTTAAAATCTTAGCTCAAACGGCTGCAACGGGGATATTGAGTTCTATAAGATAAAGCCATAAACATGTTTGTCTGAGTCTTCTATCAAAAGTTAAAGCGATTTATATGAAGTTGTTCAAAAACGCTTTATTTCGCCAAGACAGTGTGTTTCTCACTGTTACATGCATTTGAATGGGAAACTCGCCTGAAACAAAGTATAGGTTTTCATTATGTGAATAATTTTAAAATCTTAGCTCAAACGGCTGCAAAACCTGTTTGCCCAGCACGGGGATATTGAGTTCTATAAGATAAAGCCATAAACATGTTTGTCTGAGTCTTCTATCAAAAGTTACAGCGATTTATATGAAGTTGTTCAAAAACGCTTTATTTCGCCAAGACAATGCGTTTCTCACTGTTACATGCATTTGAATGGGAAACTCGCCGGAGACAAAGTATAGGTTTTCATTATGTGAATAATTTTAAAATCTTAGCTCAAACGGCTGCAACGGGGATATTGAGTTCTATAAGATAAAGCCATAAACATGTTTGTCTGAGTCTTCTATCAAAAGTTAAAGCGATTTATATGAAGTTGTTCAAAAACGCTTTATTTCGCCAAGACAGTGTGTTTCTCACTGTTACATGCATTTGAATGGGAAACTCGCCTGAAACAAAGTATAGGTTTTCATTATGTGAATAATTTTAAAATCTTAGCTCAAACGGCTGCAACGGGGATATTGAGTTCTATAAGATAAAGCCATAAACATGTTTGTCTGAGTCTTCTATCAAAAGTTAAAGCGATTTATATGAAGTTGTTCAAAAACGCTTTATTTCGCCAAGACAGTGTGTTTCTCACTGTTACATGCATTTGAATGGGAAACTCGCCTGAAACAAAGTATAGGTTTTCATTATGTGAATAATTTTAAAATCTTAGCTCAATCGGCTGCAAAACCTGTTTGCCCAGCAAGGGGATATTGAGTTATATAAGATAAAGCCATAAACATGTGTGTCTGAGTCTTCTATCAAAAGATACAGCGATTTATATGAAGTTGTTCAAAAACGCTTTATTTCGCCAAGACAATTAGTTTCTCACTGTTACATGCATTTGAATGGGAAACTCGCCCGAGACAAAGTATAGGTTTTCATTATGTGAATAATTTTAAAATCTTAGCTCAATCGGCTGCAAAATCTGTTTGCCCAGCACGGGGATATTGAGTTCTATAAGATAAAGCCATAAACATGTTCGTCTGAGTCTTCTATCAAAAGTTACAGCGATTTATATGAAGTTGTTCAAAAACGCTTTATTTCGCCAAGACAGTGTGTTTCTCACTGTTACATGCATTTGAATGGGAAACTCGCCTGAAACAAAGTATAGGTTTTCATTATGTGAATAATTTTAAAATCTTAGCTCAATCGGCTGCAAAACCTGTTTGCCCAGCAAGGGGATATTGAGTTATATAAGATAAAGCCATAAACATGTGTGTCTGAGTCTTCTATCAAAAGATACAGCGATTTATATGAAGTTGTTCAAAAACGCTTTATTTCGCCAAGACAATTAGTTTCTCACTGTTACATGCATTTGAATGGGAAACTCGCCCGAGACAAAGTATAGGTTTTCATTATGTGAATAATTTTAAAATCTTAGCTCAATCGGCTGCAAAATCTGTTTGCCCAGCATGGGGATATTGAGTTCTATAAGATAAAGCCATAAACATGTTTGTCTGAGTCTTCTATCAAAAGTTACAGCGATTTATATGAAGTTGTTCAAAAACGCTTTATTTCGCCAAGACAATGTGTTTCTCACTGTTACATGCATTTGAATGGGAAACTCGCCCGAGACAAAGTATAGGTTTTCATTATGTGAATAATTTTAAAATCTTAGCTCAAACGGCTGCAACGGGGATATTGAGTTCTATAAGATAAAGCCATAAACATGTTTGTCTGAGTCTTCTATCAAAAGTTAAAGCGATTTATATGAAGTTGTTCAAAAACGCTTTATTTCGCCAAGACAGTGTGTTTCTCACTGTTACATGCATTTGAATGGGAAACTCGCCTGAAACAAAGTATAGGTTTTCATTATGTGAATAATTTTAAAATCTTAGCTCAAGCGGCTGCAAAACCTGTTTGCCCAGCACGGGGATATTGAGTTCTATAAGATAAAGCCATAAACATGAGTTTCTGAGTCTTCTATCAAAAGTTACAGCGATTTATATGAAGTTGTACGAAAATGCTTTCTTTCGCCAAGACAGTGTGTCTCTCACTGTTACATGCATTTGAATGGGAAACTCGCCCAAGACAAAGTATAGGTTTTCATTATGTGAATAATTTTAAAATCTTAGCTCAAACGGCTGCAAAACCTGTTTGCCCAGAACGGGAATATTGAGTTCTATAAGATAAAGCCATAAACATGTTTGTCTGAGTCTTCTATCAAAAGTTACAGCGATTTATATGAAGTTGTTCAAAAATGCTTTATTTCGCCAAGACAATGCGTTTCTCACTGTTACATGCATTTGAATGGGAAACTCGCCCGAGACAAAGTATAGGTTTTCATTATGTGAATAATTTTAAAATCTTAGCTCAAACGGCTGCAAAACCTGTTTGCCCAGCACGGGGATATTGAGTTCTATAAGATAAAGCCATAAACATGTGTTTCTGAGTCTTCTATCAAAAGTTACAGCGATTTATATGAAGTTGTACGAAAATGCTTTCTTTCACCAAGACAGTGTGTTTCTCACTGTTACATGCATTTGAATGGGAAACTCGCCTGAAAGAAAGTATAGGTTTTCATTATGTGAATAATTTTAAAATCTTAGCTCAATCGGCTGCAAAACCTGTTTGCCCAGCACGGGGATATTGAGTTCTATAAGATAAAGCCAAAAACATGTTTGTCTGAGTCTTCTATCAAAAGATACAGCGATTTATATGAAGTTGTTCAAAAACGCTTTATTTCGCCAAGACAATGTGTTTCTCACTGTTACATGCATTTGAATGGGAAACTCGCCCGAGACAAAGTATAGGTTTTCATTATGTGAATAATTTTAAAATCTTAGCTCAAACGGCTGCAACGGGGATATTGAGTTCTATAAGATAAAGCCATAAACATGTTTGTCTGAGTCTTCTATCAAAAGTTAAAGCGATTTATATGAAGTTGTTCAAAAACGCTTTATTTCGCCAAGACAGTGTGTTTCTCACTGTTACATGCATTTGAATGGGAAACTCGCCTGAAACAAAGTATAGGTTTTCATTATGTGAATAATTTTAAAATCTTAGCTCAAACGGCTGCAACGGGGATATTGAGTTCTATAAGATAAAGCCATAAACATGTTTGTCTGAGTCTTCTATCAAAAGTTAAAGCGATTTATATGAAGTTGTTCAAAAACGCTTTATTTCGCCAAGACAGTGTGTTTCTCACTGTTACATGCATTTGAATGGGAAACTCGCCTGAAACAAAGTATAGGTTTTCATTATGTGAATAATTTTAAAATCTTAGCTCAAGCGGCTGCAAAACCTGTTTGCCCAGCACGGGGATATTGAGTTCTATAAGATAAAGCCATAAACATGAGTTTCTGAGTCTTCTATCAAAAGTTACAGCGATTTATATGAAGTTGTACGAAAATGCTTTCTTTCGCCAAGACAGTGTGTCTCTCACTGTTACATGCATTTGAATGGGAAACTCGCCCAAGACAAAGTATAGGTTTTCATTATGTGAATAATTTTAAAATCTTAGCTCAAACGGCTGCAAAACCTGTTTGCCCAGAACGGGAATATTGAGTTCTATAAGATAAAGCCATAAACATGTTTGTCTGAGTCTTCTATCAAAAGTTACAGCGATTTATATGAAGTTGTTCAAAAATGCTTTATTTCGCCAAGACAATGCGTTTCTCACTGTTACATGCATTTGAATGGGAAACTCGCCCGAGACAAAGTATAGGTTTTCATTATGTGAATAATTTTAAAATCTTAGCTCAAACGGCTGCAAAACCTGTTTGCCCAGCACGGGGATATTGAGTTCTATAAGATAAAGCCATAAACATGTGTTTCTGAGTCTTCTATCAAAAGTTACAGCGATTTATATGAAGTTGTACGAAAATGCTTTCTTTCACCAAGACAGTGTGTTTCTCACTGTTACATGCATTTGAATGGGAAACTCGCCTGAAAGAAAGTATAGGTTTTCATTATGTGAATAATTTTAAAATCTTAGCTCAATCGGCTGCAAAACCTGTTTGCCCAGCACGGGGATATTGAGTTCTATAAGATAAAGCCAAAAACATGTTTGTCTGAGTCTTCTATCAAAAGATACAGCGATTTATATGAAGTTGTTCAAAAACGCTTTATTTCGCCAAGACAATGTGTTTCTCACTGTTACATGCATTTGAATGGGAAACTCGCCCGAGACAAAGTATAGGTTTTCATTATGTGAATAATTTTAAAATCTTAGCTCAAACGGCTGCAACGGGGATATTGAGTTCTATAAGATAAAGCCATAAACATGTTTGTCTGAGTCTTCTATCAAAAGTTAAAGCGATTTATATGAAGTTGTTCAAAAACGCTTTATTTCGCCAAGACAGTGTGTTTCTCACTGTTACATGCATTTGAATGGGAAACTCGCCTGAAACAAAGTATAGGTTTTCATTATGTGAATAATTTTAAAATCTTAGCTCAAACGGCTGCAAAACCTGTTTGCCCAGCACGGGGATATTGAGTTCTATAAGATAAAGCCATAAACATGAGTTTCTGAGTCTTCTATCAAAAGTTACAGCGATTTATATGAAGTTGTACGAAAATGCTTTCTTTCGCCAAGACAGTGTGTTTCTCACTGTTACATGCATTTGAATGGGAAACTCGCCCGAGACAAAGTATAGGTTTTCATTATGTGAATAATTTTAAAATCTTAGCTCAAACGGCTGCAAAACCTGTTTGCCCAGAACGGGAATATTGAGTTCTATAAGATAAAGCCATAAACATGTTTGTCTGAGTCTTCTATCAAAAGTTACAGCGATTTATATGAAGTTGTTCAAAAATGCTTTATTTCGCCAAGACAATGCGTTTCTCACTGTTACATGCATTTGAATGGGAAACTCGCCCGAGACAAAGTATAGGTTTTCATTATGTGAATAATTTTAAAATCTTAGCTCAAACGGCTGCAAAACCTGTTTGCCCAGCACGGGGATATTGAGTTCTATAAGATAAAGCCATAAACATGTGTTTCTGAGTCTTCTATCAAAAGTTACAGCGATTTATATGAAGTTGTACGAAAATGCTTTCTTTCGCCAAGACAGTGTGTTTCTCACTGTTACATGCATTTGAATGGGAAACTCGCCTGAAACAAAGTATAGGTTTTCATTATGTGAATAATTTTAAAATCTTAGCTCAAACGGCTGCAAAACCTGTTTGCCCAGCACGGGGATATTGAGTTCTATAAGATAAAGCCATAAACATGTTTGTCTGAGTCTTCTATCAAAAGTTAAAGCGATTTATATGAAGTTGTTCAAAAACGCTTTATTTCGCCAAGACAGTGTGTTTCTCACTGTTACATGCATTTGAATGGGAAACTCGCCCGAGACAAAGTATAGGTTTTCATTATGTGAATAATTTTAAAATCTTAGCTCAATCGGCTGCAAAATCTGTTTGCCCAGCACGGGGATATTGAGTTCTATAAGATAAAGCCATAAACATGTTTGTCTGAGTCTTCTATCAAAAGTTACAGCGATTTATATGAAGTTGTTCAAAAACGCTTTATTTCGCCAAGACAATGTGTTTCTCACTGTTACATGCATTTGAATGGGAAACTCGCCCGAGACAAAGTATAGGTTTTCATTATGTGAATAATTTTAAAATCTTAGCTCAAACGGCTGCAACGGGGATATTGAGTTCTATAAGATAAAGCCATAAACATGTTTGTCTGAGTCTTCTATCAAAAGTTAAAGCGATTTATATGAAGTTGTTCAAAAACGCTTTATTTCGCCAAGACAGTGTGTTTCTCACTGTTACATGCATTTGAATGGGAAACTCGCCTGAAACAAAGTATAGGTTTTCATTATGTGAATAATTTTAAAATCTTAGCTCAATCGGCTGCAAAACCTGTTTGCCCAGCACGGGGATATTGAGTTCTATAAGATAAAGCCATAAACATGTGTTTCTGAGTCTTCTATCAAAAGTTACAGCGATTTATATGAAGTTGTACGAAAATGCTTTCTTTCACCAAGACAGTGTGTTTCTCACTGTTACATGCATTTGAATGGGAAACTCGCCTGAAACAAAGTATAGGTTTTCATTATGTGAATAATTTTAAAATCTTAGCTCAATCGGCTGCAAAACCTGTTTGCCCAGCAAGGGGATATTGAGTTATATAAGATAAAGCCATAAACATGTGTGTCTGAGTCTTCTATCAAAAGATACAGCGATTTATATGAAGTTGTTCAAAAACGCTTTATTTCGCCAAGACAATTAGTTTCTCACTGTTACATGCATTTGAATGGGAAACTCGCCCGAGACAAAGTATAGGTTTTCATTATGTGAATAATTTTAAAATCTTAGCTCAATCGGCTGCAAAATCTGTTTGCCCAGCACGGGGATATTGAGTTCTATAAGATAAAGCCATAAACATGTTTGTCTGAGTCTTCTATCAAAAGTTACAGCGATTTATATGAAGTTGTTCAAAAACGCTTTATTTCGCCAAGACAATGTGTTTCTCACTGTTACATGCATTTGAATGGGAAACTCGCCCGAGACAAAGTATAGGTTTTCATTATGTGAATAATTTTAAAATCTTAGCTCAAACGGCTGCAACGGGGATATTGAGTTCTATAAGATAAAGCCATAAACATGTTTGTCTGAGTCTTCTATCAAAAGTTAAAGCGATTTATATGAAGTTGTTCAAAAACGTTTTATTTCGCCAAGACAGTGTGTTTCTCACTGTTACATGCATTTGAATGGGAAACTCGCCTGAAACAAAGTATAGGTTTTCATTATGTGAATAATTTTAAAATCTTAGCTCAAACGGCTGCAAAACCTGTTTGCCCAGCACGGGGATATTGAGTTCTATAAGATAAAGCCATAAACATGAGTTTCTGAGTCTTCTATCAAAAGTTACAGCGATTTATATGAAGTTGTACGAAAATGCTTTCTTTCGCCAAGACAGTGTGTTTCTCACTGTTACATGCATTTGAATGGGAAACTCGCCCAAGACAAAGTATAGGTTTTCATTATGTGAATAATTTTAAAATCTTAGCTCAAACGGCTGCAAAACCTGTTTGCCCAGAACGGGAATATTGAGTTCTATAAGATAAAGCCATAAACATGTTTGTCTGAGTCTTCTATCAAAAGTTAAAGCGATTTATATGAAGTTGTTCAAAAACGCTTTATTTCGCCAAGACAGTGTGTTTCTCACTGTTACATGCATTTGAATGGGAAACTCGCCTGAAACAAAGTATAGGTTTTCATTATGTGAATAATTTTAAAATCTTAGCTCAAACGGCTGCAAAACCTGTTTGCCCAGCACGGGGATATTGAGTTCTATAAGATAAAGCCATAAACATGTTTGTCTGAGTCTTCTATCAAAGGTTACAGCGATTTATATGAAGTTGTACGAAAATGCTTTATTTCGCCAAGAGAGTGTGTTTCTCACTGTTACATGCATTTGAATGGGAAACTCGCCCGAGACAAAGTATAGGTTTTCATTATGTGAATAATTTTAAAATCTTAGCTCAAACGGCTGAAAAAACCTGTTTGCCCAGAACGGGGATATTGAGTTATATAAGATAAAGCCATAAACATGTGTTTCTGAGTCTTCTATCAAAAGTTACAGCGATTTATATGAAGTTGTACGAAAATGCTTTCTTTCGCCAAGACAGTGTGTTTCTCACTGTTACATGCATTTGAATGGGAAACTCGCCTGAAACAAAGTATAGGTTTTCATTATGTGAATAATTTTAAAATCTTAGCTCAAGCGGCTGCAAAACCTGTTTGCCCAGCACGGGGATATTGAGTTCTATAAGATAAAGCCATAAACATGTTTGTCTGAGTCTTCTATCAAAAGTTACAGCGATTTATATGAAGTTGTTCAAAAACGCTTTATTTCGCCAAGACAATGCGTTTCACACTGTTACATGCATTTGAATGGGAAACTCGCCCGAGACAAAGTATAGGTTTTCATTATGTGAATAATTTTAAAATCTTAGCTCAAACGGCTGCAAAACCTGTTTGCCCAGCACGGGGATATTGAGTTCTATAAGATAAAGCCATAAACATGTGTTTCTGAGTCTTCTATCAAAAGTTACAGCGATTTATATGAAGTTGTACGAAAATGCTTTCTTTCGCCAAGACAGTGTGTTTCTCACTGTTACATGCATTTGAATGGGAAACTCGCCTGAAACAAAGTATAGGTTTTCATTATGTGAATAATTTTAAAATCTTAGCTCAAACGGCTGCAAAACCTGTTTGCCCAGCACGGGGATATTGACTTCTATAAGATAAAGCCATAAACATGTTTGTCTGAGTCTTCTATCAAAAGATACAGCGATTTATATGAAGTTGTTCAAAAACGCTTTATTTCGCCAAGACAATGCGTTTCTCACTGTTACATGCATTTGAATGGGAAACTCGCCCGAGACAAAGTATAGGTTTTCATTATGTGAATAATTTTAAAATCTTAGCTCAAACGGCTGCAACGGGGATATTGAGTTCTATAAGATAAAGCCATAAACATGTTTGTCTGAGTCTTCTATCAAAAGTTAAAGCGATTTATATGAAGTTGTTCAAAAACGCTTTATTTCGCCAAGACAGTGTGTTTCTCACTGTTACATGCATTTGAATGGGAAACTCGCCTGAAACAAAGTATAGGTTTTCATTATGTGAATAATTTTAAAATCTTAGCTCAAACGGCTGCAAAACCTGTTTGCCCAGCACGGGGATATTGAGTTCTATAAGATAAAGCCATAAACATGTTTGTCTGAGTCTTCTATCAAAAGTTACAGCGATTTATATGAAGTTGTTCAAAAACGCTTTATTTCGCCAAGAGAGTGTGTTTCTCACTGTTACATGCATTTGAATGGGAAACTCGCCTGAAACAAAGTATAGGTTTTCATTATGTGAATAATTTTAAAATCTTAGCTCAAACGGCTGCAAAACCTGTTTGCCCAGCACGGGGATATTGAGTTCTATAAGATAAAGCCATAAACATGTTTGTCTGAGTCTTCTATCAAAGGTTACAGCGATTTATATGAAGTTGTACGAAAATGCTTTATTTCGCCAAGAGAGTGTGTTTCTCACTGTTACATGCATTTGAATGGGAAACTCGCCCGAGACAAAGTATAGGTTTTCATTATGTGAATAATTTTAAAATCTTAGCTCAAACGGCTGCAAAACCTGTTTGCCCAGCACGGGGATATTGAGTTATATAGGATAAAGCCATAAACATGTTTGTCTGAGTCTTCTATCAAAAGTCACAGCGATTTATATGAAGTTGTTCAAAAACGCTTTATTTTGCCAATACAGTGTGTTTCTCACTGTTACATGCATTTGAATGGGAAACTCGCCTGAAACTAAGTATAGGTTTTCATTATGTGAATAATTTTAAAATCTTAGCTCAAACGGCTGCAACGGGGATATTGAGTTCTATAAGATAAAGCCATAAACATGTTTGTCTGAGTCTTCTATCAAAAGTTAAAGCGATTTATATGAAGTTGTTCAAAAACGCTTTATTTCGCCAAGAGAGTGTGTTTCTCACTGTTACATGCATTTGAATGGGAAACTCGCCTGAAACAAAGTATAGGTTTTCATTATGTGAATAATTTTAAAATCTTAGCTCAAACGGCTGCAAAACCTGTTTGCCCAGCACGGGGATATTGAGTTCTATAAGATAAAGCCATAAACATGTTTGTCTGAGTCTTCTATCAAAGGTTACAGCGATTTATATGAAGTTGTACGAAAATGCTTTATTTCGCCAAGAGAGTGTGTTTCTCACTGTTACATGCATTTGAATGGGAAACTCGCCCGAGACAAAGTATAGGTTTTCATTATGTGAATAATTTTAAAATCTTAGCTCAAACGGCTGCAAAACCTGTTTGCCCAGCACGGGGATATTGAGTTATATAGGATAAAGCCATAAACATGTTTGTCTGAGTCTTCTATCAAAAGTCACAGCGATTTATATGAAGTTGTTCAAAAACGCTTTATTTTGCCAATACAGTGTGTTTCTCACTGTTACATGCATTTGAATGGGAAACTCGCCTGAAACTAAGTATAGGTTTTCATTATGTGAATAATTTTAAAATCTTAGCTCAATCGGCTGCAAAATCTGTTTGCCCAGCACGGGGATATTGAGTTCTATAAGATAAAGCCATAAACATGTTTGTCTGAGTCTTCTATCAAAAGTTACAGCGATTTATATGAAGTTGTTCAAAAACGCTTTATTTCGCCAAGACACTGTTACATGCATTTGAATGGGAAACTCGCCTGAAACAAAGTATAGGTTTTCATTATGTGAATAATTTTAAAATCTTAGCTCAAGCGGCTGCAAAACCTGTTTGCCCAGCACGGGGATATTGAGTTCTATAAGATAAAGCCATAAACATGAGTTTCTGAGTCTTCTATCAAAAGTTACAGCGATTTATATGAAGTTGTACGAAAATGCTTTCTTTCGCCAAGACAGTGTGTTTCTCACTGTTACATGCATTTGAATGGGAAACTCGCCCAAGACAAAGTATAGGTTTTCATTATGTGAATAATTTTAAAATCTTAGCTCAAACGGCTGCAAAACCTGTTTGCCCAGAACGGGAATATTGAGTTCTATAAGATAAAGCCATAAACATGTTTGTCTGAGTCTTCTATCAAAAGTTACAGCGATTTATATGAAGTTGTTCAAAAACGCTTTATTTCGCCAAGACAATGTGTTTCTCACTGTTACATGCATTTGAATGGGAAACTCGCCCGAGACAAAGTATAGGTTTTCATTATGTGAATAATTTTAAAATCTTAGCTCAAACGGCTGCAACGGGGATATTGAGTTCTATAAGATAAAGCCATAAACATGTTTGTCTGAGTCTTCTATCAAAAGTTAAAGCGATTTATATGAAGTTGTTCAAAAACGCTTTATTTCGCCAAGACAGTGTGTTTCTCACTGTTACATGCATTTGAATGGGAAACTCGCCTGAAACAAAGTATAGGTTTTCATTATGTGAATAATTTTAAAATCTTAGCTCAAACGGCTGCAAAACCTGTTTGCCCAGCACGGGGATATTGAGTTCTATAAGATAAAGCCATAAACATGAGTTTCTGAGTCTTCTATCAAAAGTTACAGCGATTTATATGAAGTTGTACGAAAATGCTTTCTTTCGCCAAGACAGTGTGTTTCTCACTGTTACATGCATTTGAATGGGAAACTCGCCCGAGACAAAGTATAGGTTTTCATTATGTGAATAATTTTAAAATCTTAGCTCAAACGGCTGCAAAACCTGTTTGCCCAGAACGGGAATATTGAGTTCTATAAGATAAAGCCATAAACATGTTTGTCTGAGTCTTCTATCAAAAGTTACAGCGATTTATATGAAGTTGTTCAAAAATGCTTTATTTCGCCAAGACAATGCGTTTCTCACTGTTACATGCATTTGAATGGGAAACTCGCCCGAGACAAAGTATAGGTTTTCATTATGTGAATAATTTTAAAATCTTAGCTCAAACGGCTGCAAAACCTGTTTGCCCAGCACGGGGATATTGAGTTCTATAAGATAAAGCCATAAACATGTGTTTCTGAGTCTTCTATCAAAAGTTACAGCGATTTATATGAAGTTGTACGAAAATGCTTTCTTTCGCCAAGACAGTGTGTTTCTCACTGTTACATGCATTTGAATGGGAAACTCGCCTGAAACAAAGTATAGGTTTTCATTATGTGAATAATTTTAAAATCTTAGCTCAAACGGCTGCAAAACCTGTTTGCCCAGCACGGGGATATTGAGTTCTATAAGATAAAGCCATAAACATGTTTGTCTGAGTCTTCTATCAAAAGATACAGCGATTTATATGAAGTTGTTCAAAAACGCTTTATTTCGCCAAGACAATTAGTTTCTCACTGTTACATGCATTTGAATGGGAAACTCGCCCGAGACAAAGTATAGGTTTTCATTATGTGAATAATTTTAAAATCTTAGCTCAAACGGCTGCAACGGGGATATTGAGTTCTATAAGATAAAGCCATAAACATGTTTGTCTGAGTCTTCTATCAAAAGTTAAAGCGATTTATATGAAGTTGTTCAAAAACGCTTTATTTCGCCAAGACAGTGTGTTTCTCACTGTTACATGCATTTGAATGGGAAACTCGCCTGAAACAAAGTATAGGTTTTCATTATGTGAATAATTTTAAAATCTTAGCTCAAACGGCTGCAAAACCTGTTTGCCCAGCACGGGGATATTGAGTTCTATAAGATAAAGCCATAAACATGTTTGTCTGAGTCTTCTATCAAAAGTTACAGCGATTTATATGAAGTTGTTCAAAAACGCTTTATTTCGCCAAGACAATGCGTTTCACACTGTTACATGCATTTGAATGGGAAACTCGCCCGAGACAAAGTATAGGTTTTCATTATGTGAATAATTTTAAAATCTTAGCTCAAACGGCTGCAAAATCTGTTTGCCCAGCACGGGGATATTGAGTTCTATAAGATAAAGCCATAAACATGTGTTTCTGAGTCTTCTATCAAAAGTTACAGCGATTTATATGAAGTTGTACGAAAATGCTTTCTTTCGCCAAGACAGTGTGTTTCTCACTGTTACATGCATTTGAATGGGAAACTCGCCCGAGACTAAGTATAGGTTTTCATTATGTGAATAATTTTAAAATCTTAGCTCAAACGGCTGCAACGGGGATATTGAGTTCTATAAGATAAAGCCATAAACATGTTTGTCTGAGTCTTCTATCAAAAGTTAAAGCGATTTATATGAAGTTGTTCAAAAACGCTTTATTTCGCCAAGACAGTGTGTTTCTCACTGTTACATGCATTTGAATGGGAAACTCGCCTGAAACAAAGTATAGGTTTTCATTATGTGAATAATTTTAAAATCTTAGCTCAAACGGCTGCAAAACCTGTTTGCCCAGCACGGGGATATTGAGTTCTATAAGATAAAGCCATAAACATGTTTGTCTGAGTCTTCTATCAAAAGTCACAGCGATTTATATGAAGTTGTTCAAAAACGCTTTATTTTGCCAAGACAGTGTGTTTCTCACTGTTACATGCATTTGAATGGGAAACTCGCCTGAAACTAAGTATAGGTTTTCATTATGTGAATAATTTTAAAATCTTAGCTCAATCGGCTGCAAAATCTGTTTGCCCAGCACGGGGATATTGAGTTCTATAAGATAAAGCCATAAACATGTTTGTCTGAGTCTTCTATCAAAAGTTACAGCGATTTATATGAAGTTGTTCAAAAACGCTTTATTTCGCCAAGACAGTGTGTTTCTCACTGTTACATGCATTTGAATGGGAAACTCGCCTGAAACAAAGTATAGGTTTTCATTATGTGAATAATTTTAAAATCTTAGCTCAATCGGCTGCAAAATCTGTTTGCCCAGCACGGGGATATTGAGTTCTATAAGATAAAGCCATAAACATGTTTGTCTGAGTCTTCTATCAAAAGTTACAGCGATTTATATGAAGTTGTTCAAAAACGCTTTATTTCGCCAAGACAGTGTGTTTCTCACTGTTACATGCATTTGAATGGGAAACTCGCCCGAGACAAAGTATAGGTTTTCATTATGTGAATAATTTTAAAATCTTAGCTCAAACGGCTGCAACGGGGATATTGAGTTCTATAAGATAAAGCCATAAACATGTTTGTCTGAGTCTTCTATCAAAAGTTACAGCGATTTATATGAAGTTGTTCAAAAACGCTTTATTTCGCCAAGACAGTGTGTTTCTCACTGTTACATGCATTTGAATGGGAAACTCGCCTGAAACAAAGTATAGGTTTTCATTATGTGAATAATTTTAAAATCTTAGCTCAAGCGGCTGCAAAACCTGTTTGCCCAGCACGGGGATATTGAGTTCTATAAGATAAAGCCATAAACATGTTTGTCTGAGTCTTCTATCAAAAGTTACAGCGATTTATATGAAGTTGTTCAAAAACGCTTTATTTCGCCAAGACAGTGTGTTTCTCACTGTTACATGCATTTGAATGGGAAACTCGCCTGAAACAAAGTATAGGTTTTCATTATGTGAATAATTTTAAAATCTTAGCTCAAACGGCTGCAAAACCTGTTTGCCCAGCACGGGGATATTGAGTTCTATAAGATAAAGCCATAAACATGTTTGTCTGAGTCTTCTATCAAAAGTTACAGCGATTTATATGAAGTTGTTCAAAAACGCTTTATTTCGCCAAGACAGTGTGTTTCTCACTGTTACATGCATTTGAATGGGAAACTCGCCCGAGACAAAGTATAGGTTTTCATTATGTGAATAATTTTAAAATCTTAGCTCAAACGGCTGCAACGGGGATATTGAGTTCTATAAGATAAAGCCATAAACATGTTTGTCTGAGTCTTCTATCAAAAGTTAAAGCGATTTATATGAAGTTGTTCAAAAACGCTTTATTTCGCCAAGACAGTGTGTTTCTCACTGTTACATGCATTTGAATGGGAAACTCGCCTGAAACAAAGTATAGGTTTTCATTATGTGAATAATTTTAAAATCTTAGCTCAAACGGCTGCAAAACCTGTTTGCCCAGCACGGGGATATTGAGTCATATAGGATAAAGCCATAAACATGTTTGTCTGAGTCTTCTATCAAAAGTTACAGCGATTTATATGAAATTGTTCAAAAACGCTTTATTTCGCCAAGACAGTGTGTTTCTCACTGTTACATGCATTTGAATGGGAAACTCGCCTGAAACAAAGTATAGGTTTTCATTATGTGAATAATTTTAAAATCTTAGCTCAATCGGCTGCAAAATCTGTTTGCCCAGCACGGGGATATTGAGTTCTATAAGATAAAGCCATAAACATGTTTGTCTGAGTCTTCTATCAAAAGTTACAGCGATTTATATGAAGTTGTTCAAAAACGCTTTATTTCGCCAAGACAATGCGTTTCTCACTGTTACATGCATTTGAATGGGAAACTCGCCTGAAACAAAGTATAGGTTTTCATTATGTGATTAATTTTAAAATCTTAGCTCAAACGGCTGCAAAACCTGTTTGCCCAGCACGGGGATATTGAGTTCTATAAGATAAAGCCATAAACATGTTTGTCTGAGTCTTCTATCAAAGGTTACAGCGATTTATATGAAGTTGTACGAAAATGCTTTATTTCGCCAAGAGAGTGTGTTTCTCACTGTTACATGCATTTGAATGGGAAACTCGCCCGAGACAAAGTATAGGTTTTCATTATGTGAATAATTTTAAAATCTTAGCTCAAACGGCTGCAAAACCTGTTTGCCCAGCACGGGGATATTGAGTTATATAGGATAAAGCCATAAACATGTTTGTCTGAGTCTTCTATCAAAAGTCACAGCGATTTATATGAAGTTGTTCAAAAACGCTTTATTTTGCCAAGACAGTGTGTTTCTCACTGTTACATGCATTTGAATGGGAAACTCGCCTGAAACTAAGTATAGGTTTTCATTATGTGAATAATTTTAAAATCTTAGCTCAATCGGCTGCAAAATCTGTTTGCCCAGCACGGGGATATTGAGTTCTATAAGATAAAGCCATAAACATGTTTGTCTGAGTCTTCTATCAAAAGTTACAGCGATTTATATGAAGTTGTTCAAAAACGCTTTATTTCGCCAAGACAGTGTGTTTCTCACTGTTACATGCATTTGAATGGGAAACTCGCCTGAAACAAAGTATAGGTTTTCATTATGTGAATAATTTTAAAATCTTAGCTCAAACGGCTGCAAAATCTGTTTGCCCAGCACGGGGATATTGAGTTCTATAAGATAAAGCCATAAACATGTTTGTCTGAGTCTTCTATCAAAAGTTACAGCGATTTATATGAAGTTGTTCAAAAACGCTTTATTTCGCCAAGACAGTGTGTTTCTCACTGTTACATGCATTTGAATGGGAAACTCGCCCGAGACAAAGTATAGGTTTTCATTATGTGAATAATTTTAAAATCTTAGCTCAAACGGCTGCAACGGGGATATTGAGTTCTATAAGATAAAGCCATAAACATGTTTGTCTGAGTCTTCTATCAAAAGTTACAGCGATTTATATGAAGTTGTTCAAAAACGCTTTATTTCGCCAAGACAGTGTGTTTCTCACTGTTACATGCATTTGAATGGGAAACTCGCCTGAAACAAAGTATAGGTTTTCATTATGTGAATAATTTTAAAATCTTAGCTCAAGCGGCTGCAAAACCTGTTTGCCCAGCACGGGGATATTGAGTTCTATAAGATAAAGCCATAAACATGTTTGTCTGAGTCTTCTATCAAAAGTTACAGCGATTTATATGAAGTTGTTCAAAAACGCTTTATTTCGCCAAGACAGTGTGTTTCTCACTGTTACATGCATTTGAATGGGAAACTCGCCTGAAACAAAGTATAGGTTTTCATTATGTGAATAATTTTAAAATCTTAGCTCAATCGGCTGCAAAATCTGTTTGCCCAGCACGGGGATATTGAGTTCTATAAGATAAAGCCATAAACATGTTTGTCTGAGTCTTCTATCAAAAGTTACAGCGATTTATATGAAGTTGTTCAAAAACGCTTTATTTCGCCAAGACAGTGTGTTTCTCACTGTTACATGCATTTGAATGGGAAACTCGCCTGAAACAAAGTATAGGTTTTCATTATGTGAATAATTTTAAAATCTTAGCTCAATCGGCTGCAAAATCTGTTTGCCCAGCACGGGGATATTGAGTTCTATAAGATAAAGCCATAAACATGTTTGTCTGAGTCTTCTATCAAAAGTTACAGCGATTTATATGAAGTTGTTCAAAAACGCTTTATTTCGCCAAGACAGTGTGTTTCTCACTGTTACATGCATTTGAATGGGAAACTCGCCTGAAACAAAGTATAGGTTTTCATTATGTGAATAATTTTAAAATCTTAGCTCAAACGGCTGCAAAACCTGTTTGCCCAGCACGGGGATATTGAGTTCTATAAGATAAAGCCATAAACATGTTTGTCTGAGTCTTCTATCAAAAGTTACAGCGATTTATATGAAGTTGTTCAAAAACGCTTTATTTCGCCAAGACAGTGTGTTTCTCACTGTTACATGCATTTGAATGGGAAACTCGCCCGAGACAAAGTATAGGTTTTCATTATGTGAATAATTTTAAAATCTTAGCTCAAACGGCTGCAACGGGGATATTGAGTTCTATAAGATAAAGCCATAAACATGTTTGTCTGAGTCTTCTATCAAAAGTTACAGCGATTTATATGAAGTTGTTCAAAAACGCTTTATTTCGCCAAGACAGTGTGTTTCTCACTGTTACATGCATTTGAATGGGAAACTCGCCTGAAACAAAGTATAGGTTTTCATTATGTGAATAATTTTAAAATCTTAGCTCAATCGGCTGCAAAATCTGTTTGCCCAGCACGGGGATATTGAGTTCTATAAGATAAAGCCATAAACATGTTTGTCTGAGTCTTCTATCAAAAGTTACAGCGATTTATATGAAGTTGTTCAAAAACGCTTTATTTCGCCAAGACAGTGTGTTTCTCACTGTTACATGCATTTGAATGGGAAACTCGCCCGAGACAAAGTATAGGTTTTCATTATGTGAATAATTTTAAAATCTTAGCTCAAACGGCTGCAACGGGGATATTGAGTTCTATAAGATAAAGCCATAAACATGTTTGTCTGAGTCTTCTATCAAAAGTTACAGCGATTTATATGAAGTTGTTCAAAAACGCTTTATTTCGCCAAGACAGTGTGTTTCTCACTGTTACATGCATTTGAATGGGAAACTCGCCTGAAACAAAGTATAGGTTTTCATTATGTGAATAATTTTAAAATCTTAGCTCAAGCGGCTGCAAAACCTGTTTGCCCAGCACGGGGATATTGAGTTCTATAAGATAAAGCCATAAACATGTTTGTCTGAGTCTTCTATCAAAAGTTACAGCGATTTATATGAAGTTGTTCAAAAACGCTTTATTTCGCCAAGACAGTGTGTTTCTCACTGTTACATGCATTTGAATGGGAAACTCGCCTGAAACAAAGTATAGGTTTTCATTATGTGAATAATTTTAAAATCTTAGCTCAAACGGCTGCAAAACCTGTTTGCCCAGCACGGGGATATTGAGTTCTATAAGATAAAGCCATAAACATGTTTGTCTGAGTCTTCTATCAAAAGTTACAGCGATTTATATGAAGTTGTTCAAAAACGCTTTATTTCGCCAAGACAGTGTGTTTCTCACTGTTACATGCATTTGAATGGGAAACTCGCCCGAGACAAAGTATAGGTTTTCATTATGTGAATAATTTTAAAATCTTAGCTCAAACGGCTGCAACGGGGATATTGAGTTCTATAAGATAAAGCCATAAACATGTTTGTCTGAGTCTTCTATCAAAAGTTACAGCGATTTATATGAAGTTGTTCAAAAACGCTTTATTTCGCCAAGACAGTGTGTTTCTCACTGTTACATGCATTTGAATGGGAAACTCGCCTGAAACAAAGTATAGGTTTTCATTATGTGAATAATTTTAAAATCTTAGCTCAAGCGGCTGCAAAACCTGTTTGCCCAGCACGGGGATATTGAGTTCTATAAGATAAAGCCATAAACATGTTTGTCTGAGTCTTCTATCAAAAGTTACAGCGATTTATATGAAGTTGTTCAAAAACGCTTTATTTCGCCAAGACAGTGTGTTTCTCACTGTTACATGCATTTGAATGGGAAACTCGCCCGAGACAAAGTATAGGTTTTCATTATGTGAATAATTTTAAAATCTTAGCTCAAACGGCTGCAACGGGGATATTGAGTTCTATAAGATAAAGCCATAAACATGTTTGTCTGAGTCTTCTATCAAAAGTTACAGCGATTTATATGAAGTTGTTCAAAAACGCTTTATTTCGCCAAGACAATGCGTTTCACACTGTTACATGCATTTGAATGGGAAACTCGCCCGAGACAAAGTATAGGTTTTCATTATGTGAATAATTTTAAAATCTTAGCTCAAACGGCTGCAAAACCTGTTTGCCCAGCACGGGGATATTGAGTTCTATAAGATAAAGCCATAAACATGTTTTTCTGAGTCTTCTATCAAAAGTTACAGCGATTTATATGAAGTTGTACGAAAACGCTTTCTTTCGCCAAGACAGTGTGTTTCTCACTGTTACATGCATTTGAATGGGAAACTCGCCTGAAACAAAGTATAGGTTTTCATTATGTGAATAATTTTAAAATCTTAGCTCAAACGGCTGCAACGGGGATATTGAGTTCTATAAGATAAAGCCATAAACATGTTTGTCTGAGTCTTCTATCAAAAGTTAAAGCGATTTATATGAAGTTGTTCAAAAACGCTTTATTTCGCCAAGACAATTAGTTTCTCACTGTTACATGCATTTGAATGGGAAACTCGCCTGAAACAAAGTATAGGTTTTCATTATGTGAATAATTTTAAAATCTTAGCTCAAACGGCTGCAAAACCTGTTTGCCCAGCACGGGGATATTGAGTTCTATAAGATAAAGCCATAAACATGTTTGTCTGAGTCTTCTATCAAAAGTTACAGCGATTTATATGAAGTTGTTCAAAAACGCTTTATTTCGCCAAGACAATTAGTTTCTCACTGTTACATGCATTTGAATGGGAAACTCGCCCGAGACAAAGTATAGGTTTTCATTATGTGAATAATTTTAAAATCTTAGCTCAAACGGCTGCAACGGGGATATTGAGTTCTATAAGATAAAGCCATAAACATGTTTGTCTGAGTCTTCTATCAAAAGTTAAAGCGATTTATATGAAGTTGTTCAAAAACGCTTTATTTCGCCAAGACAGTGTGTTTCTCACTGTTACATGCATTTGAATGGGAAACTCGCCTGAAACAAAGTATAGGTTTTCATTATGTGAATAATTTTAAAATCTTAGCTCAAGCGGCTGCAAAACCTGTTTGCCCAGCACGGGGATATTGAGTTCTATAAGATAAAGCCATAAACATGTTTGTCTGAGTCTTCTATCAAAAGTTACAGCGATTTATATGAAGTTGTTCAAAAACGCTTTATTTCGCCAAGATAATGCGTTTCACACTGTTACATGCATTTGAATGGGAAACTCGCCCGAGACAAAGTATAGGTTTTCATTATGTGAATAATTTTAAAATCTTAGCTCAAACGGCTGCAAAATCTGTTTGCCCAGCACGGGGATATTGAGTTCTATAAGATAAAGCCATAAACATGTGTTTCTGAGTCTTCTATCAAAAGTTACAGCGATTTATATGAAGTTGTACGAAAATGCTTTCTTTCGCCAAGACAGTGTGTTTCTCACTGTTACATGCATTTGAATGGGAAACTCGCCCGAGACAAAGTATAGGTTTTCATTATGTGAATAATTTTAAAATCTTAGCTCAAACGGCTGCAACGGGGATATTGAGTTCTATAAGATAAAGCCATAAACATGTTTGTCTGAGTCTTCTATCAAAAGTTAAAGCGATTTATATGAAGTTGTTCAAAAACGCTTTATTTCGCCAAGACAGTGTGTTTCTCACTGTTACATGCATTTGAATGGGAAACTCGCCTGAAACAAAGTATAGGTTTTCATTATGTGAATAATTTTAAAATCTTAGCTCAAACGGCTGCAAAACCTGTTTGCCCAGCACGGGGATATTGAGTTCTATAAGATAAAGCCATAAACATGTTTGTCTGAGTCTTCTATCAAAAGTTACAGCGATTTATATGAAGTTGTTCAAAAACGCTTTATTTCGCCAAGACAGTGTGTTTCTCACTGTTACATGCATTTGAATGGGAAACTCGCCTGAAACAAAGTATAGGTTTTCATTATGTGATTAATTTTAAAATCTTAGCTCAAACGGCTGCAAAACCTGTTTGCCCAGCACGGGGATATTGAGTTCTATAAGATAAAGCCATAAACATGTTTGTCTGAGTCTTCTATCAAAGGTTACAGCGATTTATATGAAGTTGTACGAAAATGCTTTATTTCGCCAAGAGAGTGTGTTTCTCACTGTTACATGCATTTGAATGGGAAACTCGCCCGAGACAAAGTATAGGTTTTCATTATGTGAATAATTTTAAAATCTTAGCTCAAACGGCTGCAAAACCTGTTTGCCCAGCACGGGGATATTGAGTTATATAGGATAAAGCCATAAACATGTTTGTCTGAGTCTTCTATCAAAAGTCACAGCGATTTATATGAAGTTGTTCAAAAACGCTTTATTTTGCCAAGACAGTGTGTTTCTCACTGTTACATGCATTTGAATGGGAAACTCGCCTGAAACTAAGTATAGGTTTTCATTATGTGAATAATTTTAAAATCTTAGCTCAATCGGCTGCAAAATCTGTTTGCCCAGCACGGGGATATTGAGTTCTATAAGATAAAGCCATAAACATGTTTGTCTGAGTCTTCTATCAAAAGTTACAGCGATTTATATGAAGTTGTTCAAAAACGCTTTATTTCGCCAAGACAGTGTGTTTCTCACTGTTACATGCATTTGAATGGGAAACTCGCCTGAAACAAAGTATAGGTTTTCATTATGTGAATAATTTTAAAATCTTAGCTCAATCGGCTGCAAAATCTGTTTGCCCAGCACGGGGATATTGAGTTCTATAAGATAAAGCCATAAACATGTTTGTCTGAGTCTTCTATCAAAAGTTACAGCGATTTATATGAAGTTGTTCAAAAACGCTTTATTTCGCCAAGACAGTGTGTTTCTCACTGTTACATGCATTTGAATGGGTAACTCGCCCGAGACAAAGTATAGGTTTTCATTATGTGAATAATTTTAAAATCTTAGCTCAAACGGCTGCAACGGGGATATTGAGTTCTATAAGATAAAGCCATAAACATGTTTGTCTGAGTCTTCTATCAAAAGTTACAGCGATTTATATGAAGTTGTTCAAAAACGCTTTATTTCGCCAAGACAGTGTGTTTCTCACTGTTACATGCATTTGAATGGGAAACTCGCCTGAAACAAAGTATAGGTTTTCATTATGTGAATAATTTTAAAATCTTAGCTCAAGCGGCTGCAAAACCTGTTTGCCCAGCACGGGGATATTGAGTTCTATAAGATAAAGCCATAAACATGTTTGTCTGAGTCTTCTATCAAAAGTTACAGCGATTTATATGAAGTTGTTCAAAAACGCTTTATTTCGCCAAGACAGTGTGTTTCTCACTGTTACATGCATTTGAATGGGAAACTCGCCTGAAACAAAGTATAGGTTTTCATTATGTGAATAATTTTAAAATCTTAGCTCAATCGGCTGCAAAATCTGTTTGCCCAGCACGGGGATATTGAGTTCTATAAGATAAAGCCATAAACATGTTTGTCTGAGTCTTCTATCAAAAGTTACAGCGATTTATATGAAGTTGTTCAAAAACGCTTTATTTCGCCAAGACAGTGTGTTTCTCACTGTTACATGCATTTGAATGGGAAACTCGCCTGAAACAAAGTATAGGTTTTCATTATGTGATTAATTTTAAAATCTTAGCTCAAACGGCTGCAAAACCTGTTTGCCCAGCACGGGGATATTGAGTTCTATAAGATAAAGCCATAAACATGTTTGTCTGAGTCTTCTATCAAAGGTTACAGCGATTTATATGAAGTTGTACGAAAATGCTTTATTTCGCCAAGAGAGTGTGTTTCTCACTGTTACATGCATTTGAATGGGAAACTCGCCCGAGACAAAGTATAGGTTTTCATTATGTGAATAATTTTAAAATCTTAGCTCAAACGGCTGCAAAACCTGTTTGCCCAGCACGGGGATATTGAGTTATATAGGATAAAGCCATAAACATGTTTGTCTGAGTCTTCTATCAAAAGTCACAGCGATTTATATGAAGTTGTTCAAAAACGCTTTATTTTGCCAAGACAGTGTGTTTCTCACTGTTACATGCATTTGAATGGGAAACTCGCCTGAAACTAAGTATAGGTTTTCATTATGTGAATAATTTTAAAATCTTAGCTCAATCGGCTGCAAAATCTGTTTGCCCAGCACGGGGATATTGAGTTCTATAAGATAAAGCCATAAACATGTTTGTCTGAGTCTTCTATCAAAAGTTACAGCGATTTATATGAAGTTGTTCAAAAACGCTTTATTTCGCCAAGACAGTGTGTTTCTCACTGTTACATGCATTTGAATGGGAAACTCGCCTGAAACAAAGTATAGGTTTTCATTATGTGAATAATTTTAAAATCTTAGCTCAATCGGCTGCAAAATCTGTTTGCCCAGCACGGGGATATTGAGTTCTATAAGATAAAGCCATAAACATGTTTGTCTGAGTCTTCTATCAAAAGTTACAGCGATTTATATGAAGTTGTTCAAAAATGCTTTATTTCGCCAAGACAGTGTGTTTCTCACTGTTACATGCATTTGAATGGGAAACTCGCCCGAGACAAAGTATAGGTTTTCATTATGTGAATAATTTTAAAATCTTAGCTCAAACGGCTGCAACGGGGATATTGAGTTCTATAAGATAAAGCCATAAACATGTTTGTCTGAGTCTTCTATCAAAAGTTACAGCGATTTATATGAAGTTGTTCAAAAACGCTTTATTTCGCCAAGACAGTGTGTTTCTCACTGTTACATGCATTTGAATGGGAAACTCGCCTGAAACAAAGTATAGGTTTTCATTATGTGAATAATTTTAAAATCTTAGCTCAAGCGGCTGCAAAACCTGTTTGCCCAGCACGGGGATATTGAGTTCTATAAGATAAAGCCATAAACATGTTTGTCTGAGTCTTCTATCAAAAGTTACAGCGATTTATATGAAGTTGTTCAAAAACGCTTTATTTCGCCAAGACAGTGTGTTTCTCACTGTTACATGCATTTGAATGGGAAACTCGCCTGAAACAAAGTATAGGTTTTCATTATGTGAATAATTTTAAAATCTTAGCTCAATCGGCTGCAAAATCTGTTTGCCCAGCACGGGGATATTGAGTTCTATAAGATAAAGCCATAAACATGTTTGTCTGAGTCTTCTATCAAAAGTTACAGCGATTTATATGAAGTTGTTCAAAAACGCTTTATTTCGCCAAGACAGTGTGTTTCTCACTGTTACATGCATTTGAATGGGAAACTCGCCTGAAACAAAGTATAGGTTTTCATTATGTGAATAATTTTAAAATCTTAGCTCAATCGGCTGCAAAATCTGTTTGCCCAGCACGGGGATATTGAGTTCTATAAGATAAAGCCATAAACATGTTTGTCTGAGTCTTCTATCAAAAGTTACAGCGATTTATATGAAGTTGTTCAAAAACGCTTTATTTCGCCAAGACAGTGTGTTTCTCACTGTTACATGCATTTGAATGGGAAACTCGCCTGAAACAAAGTATAGGTTTTCATTATGTGAATAATTTTAAAATCTTAGCTCAAACGGCTGCAAAACCTGTTTGCCCAGCACGGGGATATTGAGTTCTATAAGATAAAGCCATAAACATGTTTGTCTGAGTCTTCTATCAAAAGTTACAGCGATTTATATGAAGTTGTTCAAAAACGCTTTATTTCGCCAAGACAGTGTGTTTCTCACTGTTACATGCATTTGAATGGGAAACTCGCCCGAGACAAAGTATAGGTTTTCATTATGTGAATAATTTTAAAATCTTAGCTCAAACGGCTGCAACGGGGATATTGAGTTCTATAAGATAAAGCCATAAACATGTTTGTCTGAGTCTTCTATCAAAAGTTACAGCGATTTATATGAAGTTGTTCAAAAACGCTTTATTTCGCCAAGACAGTGTGTTTCTCACTGTTACATGCATTTGAATGGGAAACTCGCCTGAAACAAAGTATAGGTTTTCATTATGTGAATAATTTTAAAATCTTAGCTCAAGCGGCTGCAAAACCTGTTTGCCCAGCACGGGGATATTGAGTTCTATAAGATAAAGCCATAAACATGTTTGTCTGAGTCTTCTATCAAAAGTTACAGCGATTTATATGAAGTTGTTCAAAAACGCTTTATTTCGCCAAGACAGTGTGTTTCTCACTGTTACATGCATTTGAATGGGAAACTCGCCTGAAACAAAGTATAGGTTTTCATTATGTGAATAATTTTAAAATCTTAGCTCAAACGGCTGCAAAACCTGTTTGCCCAGCACGGGGATATTGAGTTCTATAAGATAAAGCCATAAACATGTTTGTCTGAGTCTTCTATCAAAAGTTACAGCGATTTATATGAAGTTGTTCAAAAACGCTTTATTTCGCCAAGACAGTGTGTTTCTCACTGTTACATGCATTTGAATGGGAAACTCGCCCGAGACAAAGTATAGGTTTTCATTATGTGAATAATTTTAAAATCTTAGCTCAAACGGCTGCAACGGGGATATTGAGTTCTATAAGATAAAGCCATAAACATGTTTGTCTGAGTCTTCTATCAAAAGTTAAAGCGATTTATATGAAGTTGTTCAAAAACGCTTTATTTCGCCAAGACAGTGTGTTTCTCACTGTTACATGCATTTGAATGGGAAACTCGCCTGAGACAAAGTATAGGTTTTCATTATGTGAATAATTTTAAAATCTTAGCTCAAACGGCTGCAAAACCTGTTTGCCCAGCACGGGGATATTGAGTTCTATAAGATAAAGCCATAAACATGTTTGTCTGAGTCTTCTATCAAAAGTTACAGCGATTTATATGAAGTTGTTCAAAAACGCTTTATTTCGCCAAGACAATGCGTTTCTCACTGTTACATGCATTTGAATGGGAAACTCGCCTGAAACAAAGTATAGGTTTTCATTATGTGATTAATTTTAAAATCTTAGCTCAAACGGCTGCAAAACCTGTTTGCCCAGCACGGGGATATTGAGTTCTATAAGATAAAGCCATAAACATGTTTGTCTGAGTCTTCTATCAAAGGTTACAGCGATTTATATGAAGTTGTACGAAAATGCTTTATTTCGCCAAGAGAGTGTGTTTCTCACTGTTACATGCATTTGAATGGGAAACTCGCCCGAGACAAAGTATAGGTTTTCATTATGTGAATAATTTTAAAATCTTAGCTCAAACGGCTGCAAAACCTGTTTGCCCAGCACGGGGATATTGAGTTATATAGGATAAAGCCATAAACATGTTTGTCTGAGTCTTCTATCAAAAGTCACAGCGATTTATATGAAGTTGTTCAAAAACGCTTTATTTTGCCAAGACAGTGTGTTTCTCACTGTTACATGCATTTGAATGGGAAACTCGCCTGAAACTAAGTATAGGTTTTCATTATGTGAATAATTTTAAAATCTTAGCTCAATCGGCTGCAAAATCTGTTTGCCCAGCACGGGGATATTGAGTTCTATAAGATAAAGCCATAAACATGTTTGTCTGAGTCTTCTATCAAAAGTTACAGCGATTTATATGAAGTTGTTCAAAAACGCTTTATTTCGCCAAGACAGTGTGTTTCTCACTGTTACATGCATTTGAATGGGAAACTCGCCCGAGACAAAGTATAGGTTTTCATTATGTGAATAATTTTAAAATCTTAGCTCAAACGGCTGCAACGGGGATATTGAGTTCTATAAGATAAAGCCATAAACATGTTTGTCTGAGTCTTCTATCAAAAGTTACAGCGATTTATATGAAGTTGTTCAAAAACGCTTTATTTCGCCAAGACAGTGTGTTTCTCACTGTTACATGCATTTGAATGGGAAACTCGCCTGAAACAAAGTATAGGTTTTCATTATGTGAATAATTTTAAAATCTTAGCTCAAGCGGCTGCAAAACCTGTTTGCCCAGCACGGGGATATTGAGTTCTATAAGATAAAGCCATAAACATGTTTGTCTGAGTCTTCTATCAAAAGTTACAGCGATTTATATGAAGTTGTTCAAAAACGCTTTATTTCGCCAAGACAGTGTGTTTCTCACTGTTACATGCATTTGAATGGGAAACTCGCCTGAAACAAAGTATAGGTTTTCATTATGTGAATAATTTTAAAATCTTAGCTCAATCGGCTGCAAAATCTGTTTGCCCAGCACGGGGATATTGAGTTCTATAAGATAAAGCCATAAACATGTTTGTCTGAGTCTTCTATCAAAAGTTACAGCGATTTATATGAAGTTGTTCAAAAACGCTTTATTTCGCCAAGACAGTGTGTTTCTCACTGTTACATGCATTTGAATGGGAAACTCGCCTGAAACAAAGTATAGGTTTTCATTATGTGAATAATTTTAAAATCTTAGCTCAATCGGCTGCAAAATCTGTTTGCCCAGCACGGGGATATTGAGTTCTATAAGATAAAGCCATAAACATGTTTGTCTGAGTCTTCTATCAAAAGTTACAGCGATTTATATGAAGTTGTTCAAAAACGCTTTATTTCGCCAAGACAGTGTGTTTCTCACTGTTACATGCATTTGAATGGGAAACTCGCCTGAAACAAAGTATAGGTTTTCATTATGTGAATAATTTTAAAATCTTAGCTCAAACGGCTGCAAAACCTGTTTGCCCAGCACGGGGATATTGAGTTCTATAAGATAAAGCCATAAACATGTTTGTCTGAGTCTTCTATCAAAAGTTACAGCGATTTATATGAAGTTGTTCAAAAACGCTTTATTTCGCCAAGACAGTGTGTTTCTCACTGTTACATGCATTTGAATGGGAAACTCGCCTGAAACAAAGTATAGGTTTTCATTATGTGAATAATTTTAAAATCTTAGCTCAATCGGCTGCAAAATCTGTTTGCCCAGCACGGGGATATTGAGTTCTATAAGATAAAGCCATAAACATGTTTGTCTGAGTCTTCTATCAAAAGTTACAGCGATTTATATGAAGTTGTTCAAAAACGCTTTATTTCGCCAAGACAGTGTGTTTCTCACTGTTACATGCATTTGAATGGGAAACTCGCCCGAGACAAAGTATAGGTTTTCATTATGTGAATAATTTTAAAATCTTAGCTCAAACGGCTGCAACGGGGATATTGAGTTCTATAAGATAAAGCCATAAACATGTTTGTCTGAGTCTTCTATCAAAAGTTACAGCGATTTATATGAAGTTGTTCAAAAACGCTTTATTTCGCCAAGACAGTGTGTTTCTCACTGTTACATGCATTTGAATGGGAAACTCGCCTGAAACAAAGTATAGGTTTTCATTATGTGAATAATTTTAAAATCTTAGCTCAAGCGGCTGCAAAACCTGTTTGCCCAGCACGGGGATATTGAGTTCTATAAGATAAAGCCATAAACATGTTTGTCTGAGTCTTCTATCAAAAGTTACAGCGATTTATATGAAGTTGTTCAAAAACGCTTTATTTCGCCAAGACAGTGTGTTTCTCACTGTTACATGCATTTGAATGGGAAACTCGCCTGAAACAAAGTATAGGTTTTCATTATGTGAATAATTTTAAAATCTTAGCTCAATCGGCTGCAAAATCTGTTTGCCCAGCACGGGGATATTGAGTTCTATAAGATAAAGCCATAAACATGTTTGTCTGAGTCTTCTATCAAAAGTTACAGCGATTTATATGAAGTTGTTCAAAAACGCTTTATTTCGCCAAGACAGTGTGTTTCTCACTGTTACATGCATTTGAATGGGAAACTCGCCTGAAACAAAGTATAGGTTTTCATTATGTGAATAATTTTAAAATCTTAGCTCAAATGGCTGCAAAACCTGTTTGCCCAGCACGGGGATATTGAGTTCTATAAGATAAAGCCATAAACATGTTTGTCTGAGTCTTCTATCAAAAGTTACAGCGATTTATATGAAGTTGTTCAAAAACGCTTTATTTCGCCAAGACAGTGTGTTTCTCACTGTTACATGCATTTGAATGGGAAACTCGCCCGAGACAAAGTATAGGTTTTCATTATGTGAATAATTTTAAAATCTTAGCTCAAACGGCTGCAACGGGGATATTGAGTTCTATAAGATAAAGCCATAAACATGTTTGTCTGAGTCTTCTATCAAAAGTTACAGCGATTTATATGAAGTTGTTCAAAAACGCTTTATTTCGCCAAGACAGTGTGTTTCTCACTGTTACATGCATTTGAATGGGAAACTCGCCTGAAACAAAGTATAGGTTTTCATTATGTGAATAATTTTAAAATCTTAGCTCAAGCGGCTGCAAAACCTGTTTGCCCAGCACGGGGATATTGAGTTCTATAAGATAAAGCCATAAACATGTTTGTCTGAGTCTTCTATCAAAAGTTACAGCGATTTATATGAAGTTGTTCAAAAACGCTTTATTTCGCCAAGACAGTGTGTTTCTCACTGTTACATGCATTTGAATGGGAAACTCGCCCGAGACAAAGTATAGGTTTTCATTATGTGAATAATTTTAAAATCTTAGCTCAAACGGCTGCAACGGGGATATTGAGTTCTATAAGATAAAGCCATAAACATGTTTGTCTGAGTCTTCTATCAAAAGTTACAGCGATTTATATGAAGTTGTTCAAAAACGCTTTATTTCGCCAAGACAATGCGTTTCACACTGTTACATGCATTTGAATGGGAAACTCGCCCGAGACAAAGTATAGGTTTTCATTATGTGAATAATTTTAAAATCTTAGCTCAAACGGCTGCAAAACCTGTTTGCCCAGCACGGGGATATTGAGTTCTATAAGATAAAGCCATAAACATGTGTTTCTGAGTCTTCTATCAAAAGTTACAGCGATTTATATGAAGTTGTACGAAAACGCTTTCTTTCGCCAAGACAGTGTGTTTCTCACTGTTACATGCATTTGAATGGGAAACTCGCCTGAAACAAAGTATAGGTTTTCATTATGTGAATAATTTTAAAATCTTAGCTCAAACGGCTGCAACGGGGATATTGAGTTCTATAAGATAAAGCCATAAACATGTGTTTCTGAGTCTTCTATCAAAAGTTACAGCGATTTATATGAAGTTGTTCAAAAACGCTTTATTTCGCCAAGACAATTAGTTTCTCACTGTTACATGCATTTGAATGGGAAACTCGCCTGAAACAAAGTATAGGTTTTCATTATGTGAATAATTTTAAAATCTTAGCTCAAACGGCTGCAAAACCTGTTTGCCCAGCACGGGGATATTGAGTTCTATAAGATAAAGCCATAAACATGTTTGTCTGAGTCTTCTATCAAAAGTTACAGCGATTTATATGAAGTTGTTCAAAAACGCTTTATTTCGCCAAGACAATTAGTTTCTCACTGTTACATGCATTTGAATGGGAAACTCGCCTGAAACAAAGTATAGGTTTTCATTATGTGAATAATTTTAAAATCTTAGCTCAAACGGCTGCAAAACCTGTTTGCCCAGCACGGGGATATTGAGTTCTATAAGATAAAGCCATAAACATGTTTGTCTGAGTCTTCTATCAAAAGTTACAGCGATTTATATGAAGTTGTTCAAAAACGCTTTATTTCTCCAAGACAGTGTGTTTCTCACTGTTACATGCATTTGAATGGGAAACTCGCCTGAAACAAAGTATAGGTTTTCATTATGTGAATAATTTTAAAATCTTAGCTCAAACAGCTGCAAAACCTGTTTGCCCAGCACGGGGATATTGAGTTCTATAAGATAAAGCCATAAACATGTTTGTCTGAGTCTTCTATCAAAAGTTACAGCGATTTATATGAAGTTGTTCAAAAACGCTTTATTTCGCCAAGACAGTGTGTTTCTCACTGTTACATGCATTTGAATGGGAAACTCGCCCGAGACAAAGTATAGGTTTTCATTATGTGAATAATTTTAAAATCTTAGCTCAAACGGCTGCAACGGGGATATTGAGTTCTATAAGATAAAGCCATAAACATGTTTGTCTGAGTCTTCTATCAAAAGTTACAGCGATTTATATGAAGTTGTTCAAAAACGCTTTATTTCGCCAAGACAATGCGTTTCACACTGTTACATGCATTTGAATGGGAAACTCGCCCGAGACAAAGTATAGGTTTTCATTATGTGAATAATTTTAAAATCTTAGCTCAAACGGCTGCAAAACCTGTTTGCCCAGCACGGGGATATTGAGTTCTATAAGATAAAGCCATAAACATGTGTTTCTGAGTCTTCTATCAAAAGTTACAGCGATTTATATGAAGTTGTACGAAAACGCTTTCTTTCGCCAAGACAGTGTGTTTCTCACTGTTACATGCATTTGAATGGGAAACTCGCCTGAAACAAAGTATAGGTTTTCATTATGTGAATAATTTTAAAATCTTAGCTCAAACGGCTGCAACGGGGATATTGAGTTCTATAAGATAAAGCCATAAACATGTTTGTCTGAGTCTTCTATCAAAAGTTACAGCGATTTATATGAAGTTGTTCAAAAACGCTTTATTTCGCCAAGACAATTAGTTTCTCACTGTTACATGCATTTGAATGGGAAACTCGCCTGAAACAAAGTATAGGTTTTCATTATGTGAATAATTTTAAAATCTTAGCTCAAACGGCTGCAAAACCTGTTTGCCCAGCACGGGGATATTGAGTTCTATAAGATAAAGCCATAAACATGTTTGTCTGAGTCTTCTATCAAAAGTTACAGCGATTTATATGAAGTTGTTCAAAAACGCTTTATTTCGCCAAGACAATTAGTTTCTCACTGTTACATGCATTTGAATGGGAAACTCGCCCGAGACAAAGTATAGGTTTTCATTATGTGAATAATTTTAAAATCTTAGCTCAAACGGCTGCAACGGGGATATTGAGTTCTATAAGATAAAGCCATAAACATGTTTGTCTGAGTCTTCTATCAAAAGTTACAGCGATTTATATGAAGTTGTTCAAAAACGCTTTATTTCGCCAAGACAGTGTGTTTCTCACTGTTACATGCATTTGAATGGGAAACTCGCCTGAAACAAAGTATAGGTTTTCATTATGTGAATAATTTTAAAATCTTAGCTCAAACGGCTGCAAAACCTGTTTGCCCAGCACGGGGATATTGAGTTCTATAAGATAAAGCCATAAACATGTTTGTCTGAGTCTTCTATCAAAAGTTACAGCGATTTATATGAAGTTGTTCAAAAACGCTTTATTTCTCCAAGACAGTGTGTTTCTCACTGTTACATGCATTTGAATGGGAAACTCGCCTGAAACAAAGTATAGGTTTTCATTATGTGAATAATTTTAAAATCTTAGCTCAAACAGCTGCAAAACCTGTTTGCCCAGCACGGGGATATTGAGTTCTATAAGATAAAGCCATAAACATGTTTGTCTGAGTCTTCTATCAAAAGTTACAGCGATTTATATGAAGTTGTTCAAAAACGCTTTATTTCGCCAAGACAATGCGTTTCACACTGTTACATGCATTTGAATGGGAAACTCGCCCGAGACAAAGTATAGGTTTTCATTATGTGAATAATTTTAAAATCTTAGCTCAAACGGCTGCAAAACCTGTTTGCCCAGCACGGGGATATTGAGTTCTATAAGATAAAGCCATAAACATGTTTGTCTGAGTCTTCTATCAAAAGTTACAGCGATTTATATGAAGTTGTTCAAAAACGCTTTATTTCGCCAAGACAATGCGTTTCTCACTGTTACATGCATTTGAATGGGAAACTCGCCCGAGACAAAGTATAGGTTTTCATTATGTGAATAATTTTAAAATCTTAGCTCAAACGGCTGCAAAACCTGTTTGCCCAGCACGGGGATATTGAGTTCTATAAGATAAAGCCATAAACATGTTTGTCTGAGTCTTCTATCAAAAGTTACAGCGATTTATATGAAGTTGTTCAAAAACGCTTTATTTCGCCAAGACAATGCGTTTCTCACTGTTACATGCATTTGAATGGGAAACTCGCCCGAGACAAAGTATAGGTTTTCATTATGTGAATAATTTTAAAATCTTAGCTCAAACGGCTGCAAAACCTGTTTGCCCAGCACGGGGATATTGAGTTCTATAAGATAAAGCCATAAACATGTTTGTCTGAGTCTTCTATCAAAAGTTACAGCGATTTATATGAAGTTGTACGAAAACGCTTTCTTTCGCCAAGACAGTGTGTTTCTCACTGTTACATGCATTTGAATGGGAAACTCGCCCGAGACAAAGTATAGGTTTTCATTATGTGAATAATTTTAAAATCTTAGCTCAAACGGCTGCAAAACCTGTTTGCCCAGCACGGGGATATTGAGTTCTATAAGATAAAGCCATAAACATGTGTTTCTGAGTCTTCTATCAAAAGTTACAGCGATTTATATGAAGTTGTACGAAAATGCTTTCTTTCGCCAAGACAGTGTGTTTCTCACTGTTACATGCATTTGAATGGGAAACTCGCCTGAAACAAAGTATAGGTTTTCATTATGTGAATAATTTTAAAATCTTAGCTCAAACAGCTGCAAAACCTGTTTGCCCAGCACGGGGATATTGAGTTCTATAAGATAAAGCCATAAACATGAGTTTCTGAGTCTTCTATCAAAAGTTACAGCGATTTATATGAAGTTGTACGAAAATGCTTTCTTTCGCCAAGACAGTGTGTTTCTCACTGTTACATGCATTTGAATGGGAAACTCGCCTGAAACAAAGTATAGGTTTTCATTATGTGAATAATTTTAAAATCTTAGCTCAAACAGCTGCAAAACCTGTTTGCCCAGCACGGGGATATTGAGTTCTATAAGATAAAGCCATAAACATGTTTGTCTGAGTCTTCTATCAAAAGTTACAGCGATTTATATGAAGTTGTTCAAAAACGCTTTATTTCGCCAAGACAATGCGTTTCACACTGTTACATGCATTTGAATGGGAAACTCGCCCGAGACAAAGTATAGGTTTTCATTATGTGAATAATTTTAAAATCTTAGCTCAAACGGCTGCAAAACCTGTTTGCCCAGCACGGGGATATTGAGTTCTATAAGATAAAGCCATAAACATGAGTTTCTGAGTCTTCTATCAAAAGTTACAGCGATTTATATGAAGTTGTACGAAAACGCTTTATTTCGCCAAGACAATGCGTTTCACACTGTTACATGCATTTGAATGGGAAACTCGCCCGAGACAAAGTATAGGTTTTCATTATGTGAATAATTTTAAAATCTTAGCTCAAACGGCTGCAAAACCTGTTTGCCCAGCACGGGGATATTGAGTTCTATAAGATAAAGCCATAAACATGAGTTTCTGAGTCTTCTATCAAAAGTTACAGCGATTTATATGAAGTTGTACGAAAATGCTTTCTTTCGCCAAGACAGTGTGTTTCTCACTGTTACATGCATTTGAATGGGAAACTCGCCTGAAACAAAGTATAGGTTTTCATTATGTGAATAATTTTAAAATCTTAGCTCAAACGGCTGCAAAACCTGTTTGCCCAGCACGGGGATATTGAGTTCTATAAGATAAAGCCATAAACATGTTTGTCTGAGTCTTCTATCAAAAGTTACAGCGATTTATATGAAGTTGTTCAAAAACGCTTTATTTCGCCAAGACAGTGTGTTTCTCACTGTTACATGCATTTGAATGGGAAACTCGCCTGAAACAAAGTATAGGTTTTCATTATGTGAATAATTTTAAAATCTTAGCTCAATCGGCTGCAAAATCTGTTTGCCCAGCACGGGGATATTGAGTTCTATAAGATAAAGCCATAAACATGTTTGTCTGAGTCTTCTATCAAAAGTTACAGCGATTTATATGAAGTTGTTCAAAAACGCTTTATTTCGCCAAGACAGTGTGTTTCTCACTGTTACATGCATTTGAATGGGAAACTCGCCTGAAACAAAGTATAGGTTTTCATTATGTGAATAATTTTAAAATCTTAGCTCAATCGGCTGCTGTTTGCCCAGCACGGGGATATTGAGTTCTATAAGATAAAGCCATAAACATGTTTGTCTGAGTCTTCTATCAAAAGTTACAGCGATTTATATGAAGTTGTTCAAAAACGCTTTATTTCGCCAAGACAGTGTGTTTCTCACTGTTACATGCATTTGAATGGGAAACTCGCCTGAAACAAAGTATAGGTTTTCATTATGTGAATAATTTTAAAATCTTAGCTCAAACGGCTGCAAAACCTGTTTGCCCAGCACGGGGATATTGAGTTCTATAAGATAAAGCCATAAACATGTTTGTCTGAGTCTTCTATCAAAAGTTACAGCGATTTATATGAAGTTGTTCAAAAACGCTTTATTTCGCCAAGACAGTGTGTTTCTCACTGTTACATGCATTTGAATGGGAAACTCGCCCGAGACAAAGTATAGGTTTTCATTATGTGAATAATTTTAAAATCTTAGCTCAAACGGCTGCAACGGGGATATTGAGTTCTATAAGATAAAGCCATAAACATGTTTGTCTGAGTCTTCTATCAAAAGTTACAGCGATTTATATGAAGTTGTTCAAAAACGCTTTATTTCGCCAAGACAGTGTGTTTCTCACTGTTACATGCATTTGAATGGGAAACTCGCCTGAAACAAAGTATAGGTTTTCATTATGTGAATAATTTTAAAATCTTAGCTCAAGCGGCTGCAAAACCTGTTTGCCCAGCACGGGGATATTGAGTTCTATAAGATAAAGCCATAAACATGTTTGTCTGAGTCTTCTATCAAAAGTTACAGCGATTTATATGAAGTTGTTCAAAAACGCTTTATTTCGCCAAGACAGTGTGTTTCTCACTGTTACATGCATTTGAATGGGAAACTCGCCTGAAACAAAGTATAGGTTTTCATTATGTGAATAATTTTAAAATCTTAGCTCAAACGGCTGCAAAACCTGTTTGCCCAGCACGGGGATATTGAGTTCTATAAGATAAAGCCATAAACATGTTTGTCTGAGTCTTCTATCAAAAGTTACAGCGATTTATATGAAGTTGTTCAAAAACGCTTTATTTCGCCAAGACAGTGTGTTTCTCACTGTTACATGCATTTGAATGGGAAACTCGCCCGAGACAAAGTATAGGTTTTCATTATGTGAATAATTTTAAAATCTTAGCTCAAACGGCTGCAACGGGGATATTGAGTTCTATAAGATAAAGCCATAAACATGTTTGTCTGAGTCTTCTATCAAAAGTTAAAGCGATTTATATGAAGTTGTTCAAAAACGCTTTATTTCGCCAAGACAGTGTGTTTCTCACTGTTACATGCATTTGAATGGGAAACTCGCCTGAGACAAAGTATAGGTTTTCATTATGTGAATAATTTTAAAATCTTAGCTCAAACGGCTGCAAAACCTGTTTGCCCAGCACGGGGATATTGAGTTCTATAAGATAAAGCCATAAACATGTTTGTCTGAGTCTTCTATCAAAAGTTACAGCGATTTATATGAAGTTGTTCAAAAACGCTTTATTTCGCCAAGACAATGCGTTTCTCACTGTTACATGCATTTGAATGGGAAACTCGCCTGAAACAAAGTATAGGTTTTCATTATGTGATTAATTTTAAAATCTTAGCTCAAACGGCTGCAAAACCTGTTTGCCCAGCACGGGGATATTGAGTTCTATAAGATAAAGCCATAAACATGTTTGTCTGAGTCTTCTATCAAAGGTTACAGCGATTTATATGAAGTTGTACGAAAATGCTTTATTTCGCCAAGAGAGTGTGTTTCTCACTGTTACATGCATTTGAATGGGAAACTCGCCCGAGACAAAGTATAGGTTTTCATTATGTGAATAATTTTAAAATCTTAGCTCAAACGGCTGCAAAACCTGTTTGCCCAGCACGGGGATATTGAGTTATATAGGATAAAGCCATAAACATGTTTGTCTGAGTCTTCTATCAAAAGTCACAGCGATTTATATGAAGTTGTTCAAAAACGCTTTATTTTGCCAAGACAGTGTGTTTCTCACTGTTACATGCATTTGAATGGGAAACTCGCCTGAAACTAAGTATAGGTTTTCATTATGTGAATAATTTTAAAATCTTAGCTCAATCGGCTGCAAAATCTGTTTGCCCAGCACGGGGATATTGAGTTCTATAAGATAAAGCCATAAACATGTTTGTCTGAGTCTTCTATCAAAAGTTACAGCGATTTATATGAAGTTGTTCAAAAACGCTTTATTTCGCCAAGACAGTGTGTTTCTCACTGTTACATGCATTTGAATGGGAAACTCGCCTGAAACAAAGTATAGGTTTTCATTATGTGAATAATTTTAAAATCTTAGCTCAAACGGCTGCAAAATCTGTTTGCCCAGCACGGGGATATTGAGTTCTATAAGATAAAGCCATAAACATGTTTGTCTGAGTCTTCTATCAAAAGTTACAGCGATTTATATGAAGTTGTTCAAAAACGCTTTATTTCGCCAAGACAGTGTGTTTCTCACTGTTACATGCATTTGAATGGGAAACTCGCCCGAGACAAAGTATAGGTTTTCATTATGTGAATAATTTTAAAATCTTAGCTCAAACGGCTGCAACGGGGATATTGAGTTCTATAAGATAAAGCCATAAACATGTTTGTCTGAGTCTTCTATCAAAAGTTACAGCGATTTATATGAAGTTGTTCAAAAACGCTTTATTTCGCCAAGACAGTGTGTTTCTCACTGTTACATGCATTTGAATGGGAAACTCGCCTGAAACAAAGTATAGGTTTTCATTATGTGAATAATTTTAAAATCTTAGCTCAAGCGGCTGCAAAACCTGTTTGCCCAGCACGGGGATATTGAGTTCTATAAGATAAAGCCATAAACATGTTTGTCTGAGTCTTCTATCAAAAGTTACAGCGATTTATATGAAGTTGTTCAAAAACGCTTTATTTCGCCAAGACAGTGTGTTTCTCACTGTTACATGCATTTGAATGGGAAACTCGCCTGAAACAAAGTATAGGTTTTCATTATGTGAATAATTTTAAAATCTTAGCTCAATCGGCTGCAAAATCTGTTTGCCCAGCACGGGGATATTGAGTTCTATAAGATAAAGCCATAAACATGTTTGTCTGAGTCTTCTATCAAAAGTTACAGCGATTTATATGAAGTTGTTCAAAAACGCTTTATTTCGCCAAGACAGTGTGTTTCTCACTGTTACATGCATTTGAATGGGAAACTCGCCTGAAACAAAGTATAGGTTTTCATTATGTGAATAATTTTAAAATCTTAGCTCAATCGGCTGCAAAATCTGTTTGCCCAGCACGGGGATATTGAGTTCTATAAGATAAAGCCATAAACATGTTTGTCTGAGTCTTCTATCAAAAGTTACAGCGATTTATATGAAGTTGTTCAAAAACGCTTTATTTCGCCAAGACAGTGTGTTTCTCACTGTTACATGCATTTGAATGGGAAACTCGCCTGAAACAAAGTATAGGTTTTCATTATGTGAATAATTTTAAAATCTTAGCTCAAACGGCTGCAAAACCTGTTTGCCCAGCACGGGGATATTGAGTTCTATAAGATAAAGCCATAAACATGTTTGTCTGAGTCTTCTATCAAAAGTTACAGCGATTTATATGAAGTTGTTCAAAAACGCTTTATTTCGCCAAGACAGTGTGTTTCTCACTGTTACATGCATTTGAATGGGAAACTCGCCTGAAACAAAGTATAGGTTTTCATTATGTGAATAATTTTAAAATCTTAGCTCAATCGGCTGCAAAATCTGTTTGCCCAGCACGGGGATATTGAGTTCTATAAGATAAAGCCATAAACATGTTTGTCTGAGTCTTCTATCAAAAGTTACAGCGATTTATATGAAGTTGTTCAAAAACGCTTTATTTCGCCAAGACAGTGTGTTTCTCACTGTTACATGCATTTGAATGGGAAACTCGCCCGAGACAAAGTATAGGTTTTCATTATGTGAATAATTTTAAAATCTTAGCTCAAACGGCTGCAACGGGGATATTGAGTTCTATAAGATAAAGCCATAAACATGTTTGTCTGAGTCTTCTATCAAAAGTTACAGCGATTTATATGAAGTTGTTCAAAAACGCTTTATTTCGCCAAGACAGTGTGTTTCTCACTGTTACATGCATTTGAATGGGAAACTCGCCTGAAACAAAGTATAGGTTTTCATTATGTGAATAATTTTAAAATCTTAGCTCAAGCGGCTGCAAAACCTGTTTGCCCAGCACGGGGATATTGAGTTCTATAAGATAAAGCCATAAACATGTTTGTCTGAGTCTTCTATCAAAAGTTACAGCGATTTATATGAAGTTGTTCAAAAACGCTTTATTTCGCCAAGACAGTGTGTTTCTCACTGTTACATGCATTTGAATGGGAAACTCGCCTGAAACAAAGTATAGGTTTTCATTATGTGAATAATTTTAAAATCTTAGCTCAATCGGCTGCAAAATCTGTTTGCCCAGCACGGGGATATTGAGTTCTATAAGATAAAGCCATAAACATGTTTGTCTGAGTCTTCTATCAAAAGTTACAGCGATTTATATGAAGTTGTTCAAAAACGCTTTATTTCGCCAAGACAGTGTGTTTCTCACTGTTACATGCATTTGAATGGGAAACTCGCCTGAAACAAAGTATAGGTTTTCATTATGTGAATAATTTTAAAATCTTAGCTCAAACGGCTGCAAAACCTGTTTGCCCAGCACGGGGATATTGAGTTCTATAAGATAAAGCCATAAACATGTTTGTCTGAGTCTTCTATCAAAAGTTACAGCGATTTATATGAAGTTGTTCAAAAACGCTTTATTTCGCCAAGACAGTGTGTTTCTCACTGTTACATGCATTTGAATGGGAAACTCGCCCGAGACAAAGTATAGGTTTTCATTATGTGAATAATTTTAAAATCTTAGCTCAAACGGCTGCAACGGGGATATTGAGTTCTATAAGATAAAGCCATAAACATGTTTGTCTGAGTCTTCTATCAAAAGTTACAGCGATTTATATGAAGTTGTTCAAAAACGCTTTATTTCGCCAAGACAGTGTGTTTCTCACTGTTACATGCATTTGAATGGGAAACTCGCCTGAAACAAAGTATAGGTTTTCATTATGTGAATAATTTTAAAATCTTAGCTCAAGCGGCTGCAAAACCTGTTTGCCCAGCACGGGGATATTGAGTTCTATAAGATAAAGCCATAAACATGTTTGTCTGAGTCTTCTATCAAAAGTTACAGCGATTTATATGAAGTTGTTCAAAAACGCTTTATTTCGCCAAGACAGTGTGTTTCTCACTGTTACATGCATTTGAATGGGAAACTCGCCCGAGACAAAGTATAGGTTTTCATTATGTGAATAATTTTAAAATCTTAGCTCAAACGGCTGCAACGGGGATATTGAGTTCTATAAGATAAAGCCATAAACATGTTTGTCTGAGTCTTCTATCAAAAGTTACAGCGATTTATATGAAGTTGTTCAAAAACGCTTTATTTCGCCAAGACAATGCGTTTCACACTGTTACATGCATTTGAATGGGAAACTCGCCCGAGACAAAGTATAGGTTTTCATTATGTGAATAATTTTAAAATCTTAGCTCAAACGGCTGCAAAACCTGTTTGCCCAGCACGGGGATATTGAGTTCTATAAGATAAAGCCATAAACATGTGTTTCTGAGTCTTCTATCAAAAGTTACAGCGATTTATATGAAGTTGTACGAAAACGCTTTCTTTCGCCAAGACAGTGTGTTTCTCACTGTTACATGCATTTGAATGGGAAACTCGCCTGAAACAAAGTATAGGTTTTCATTATGTGAATAATTTTAAAATCTTAGCTCAAACGGCTGCAACGGGGATATTGAGTTCTATAAGATAAAGCCATAAACATGTTTGTCTGAGTCTTCTATCAAAAGTTACAGCGATTTATATGAAGTTGTTCAAAAACGCTTTATTTCGCCAAGACAATTAGTTTCTCACTGTTACATGCATTTGAATGGGAAACTCGCCTGAAACAAAGTATAGGTTTTCATTATGTGAATAATTTTAAAATCTTAGCTCAAACGGCTGCAAAACCTGTTTGCCCAGCACGGGGATATTGAGTTCTATAAGATAAAGCCATAAACATGTTTGTCTGAGTCTTCTATCAAAAGTTACAGCGATTTATATGAAGTTGTTCAAAAACGCTTTATTTCTCCAAGACAGTGTGTTTCTCACTGTTACATGCATTTGAATGGGAAACTCGCCTGAAACAAAGTATAGGTTTTCATTATGTGAATAATTTTAAAATCTTAGCTCAAACAGCTGCAAAACCTGTTTGCCCAGCACGGGGATATTGAGTTCTATAAGATAAAGCCATAAACATGTTTGTCTGAGTCTTCTATCAAAAGTTACAGCGATTTATATGAAGTTGTTCAAAAACGCTTTATTTCGCCAAGACAGTGTGTTTCTCACTGTTACATGCATTTGAATGGGAAACTCGCCCGAGACAAAGTATAGGTTTTCATTATGTGAATAATTTTAAAATCTTAGCTCAAACGGCTGCAACGGGGATATTGAGTTCTATAAGATAAAGCCATAAACATGTTTGTCTGAGTCTTCTATCAAAAGTTACAGCGATTTATATGAAGTTGTTCAAAAACGCTTTATTTCGCCAAGACAATGCGTTTCACACTGTTACATGCATTTGAATGGGAAACTCGCCCGAGACAAAGTATAGGTTTTCATTATGTGAATAATTTTAAAATCTTAGCTCAAACGGCTGCAAAACCTGTTTGCCCAGCACGGGGATATTGAGTTCTATAAGATAAAGCCATAAACATGTGTTTCTGAGTCTTCTATCAAAAGTTACAGCGATTTATATGAAGTTGTACGAAAACGCTTTCTTTCGCCAAGACAGTGTGTTTCTCACTGTTACATGCATTTGAATGGGAAACTCGCCTGAAACAAAGTATAGGTTTTCATTATGTGAATAATTTTAAAATCTTAGCTCAAACGGCTGCAACGGGGATATTGAGTTCTATAAGATAAAGCCATAAACATGTTTGTCTGAGTCTTCTATCAAAAGTTACAGCGATTTATATGAAGTTGTTCAAAAACGCTTTATTTCGCCAAGACAATTAGTTTCTCACTGTTACATGCATTTGAATGGGAAACTCGCCTGAAACAAAGTATAGGTTTTCATTATGTGAATAATTTTAAAATCTTAGCTCAAACGGCTGCAAAACCTGTTTGCCCAGCACGGGGATATTGAGTTCTATAAGATAAAGCCATAAACATGTTTGTCTGAGTCTTCTATCAAAAGTTACAGCGATTTATATGAAGTTGTTCAAAAACGCTTTATTTCGCCAAGACAATTAGTTTCTCACTGTTACATGCATTTGAATGGGAAACTCGCCCGAGACAAAGTATAGGTTTTCATTATGTGAATAATTTTAAAATCTTAGCTCAAACGGCTGCAACGGGGATATTGAGTTCTATAAGATAAAGCCATAAACATGTTTGTCTGAGTCTTCTATCAAAAGTTAAAGCGATTTATATGAAGTTGTTCAAAAACGCTTTATTTCGCCAAGACAGTGTGTTTCTCACTGTTACATGCATTTGAATGGGCGCCTGAAACAAAGTATAGGTTTTTTGCCCAGCACGGGGATATTGAGTTCTATAAGATAAAGCCATAAACATGTTTGTCTGAGTCTTCTATCAAAAGTTGAGTTCTATAAGATAAAGCCATAAACATGTTTGTCTGAGTCTTCTATCAAAAGTTACAGCGATTTATATGAAGTTGTTCAAAAACGCTTTATTTCTCCAAGACAGTGTGTTTCTCACTGTTACATGCATTTGAATGGGAAACTCGCCCGAGACAAAGTATAGGTTTTCATTATGTGAATAATTTTAAAATCTTAGCTCAAACGGCTGCAAAACCTGTTTGCCCAGCACGGGGATATTGAGTTCTATAAGATAAAGCCATAAACATGTTTGTCTGAGTCTTCTATCAAAAGTTACAGCGATTTATATGAAGTTGTTCAAAAACGCTTTATTTCGCCAAGACAATGCGTTTCTCACTGTTACATGCATTTGAATGGGAAACTCGCCCGAGACAAAGTATAGGTTTTCATTATGTGAATAATTTTAAAATCTTAGCTCAAACGGCTGCAAAACCTGTTTGCCCAGCACGGGGATATTGAGTTCTATAAGATAAAGCCATAAACATGTTTGTCTGAGTCTTCTATCAAAAGTTACAGCGATTTATATGAAGTTGTTCAAAAACGCTTTATTTCGCCAAGACAATGCGTTTCTCACTGTTACATGCATTTGAATGGGAAACTCGCCCGAGACAAAGTATAGGTTTTCATTATGTGAATAATTTTAAAATCTTAGCTCAAACGGCTGCAAAACCTGTTTGCCCAGCACGGGGATATTGAGTTCTATAAGATAAAGCCATAAACATGTTTGTCTGAGTCTTCTATCAAAAGTTACAGCGATTTATATGAAGTTGTACGAAAACGCTTTCTTTCGCCAAGACAGTGTGTTTCTCACTGTTACATGCATTTGAATGGGAAACTCGCCCGAGACAAAGTATAGGTTTTCATTATGTGAATAATTTTAAAATCTTAGCTCAAACGGCTGCAAAACCTGTTTGCCCAGCACGGGGATATTGAGTTCTATAAGATAAAGCCATAAACATGTGTTTCTGAGTCTTCTATCAAAAGTTACAGCGATTTATATGAAGTTGTACGAAAATGCTTTCTTTCGCCAAGACAGTGTGTTTCTCACTGTTACATGCATTTGAATGGGAAACTCGCCTGAAACAAAGTATAGGTTTTCATTATGTGAATAATTTTAAAATCTTAGCTCAAACAGCTGCAAAACCTGTTTGCCCAGCACGGGGATATTGAGTTCTATAAGATAAAGCCATAAACATGAGTTTCTGAGTCTTCTATCAAAAGTTACAGCGATTTATATGAAGTTGTACGAAAATGCTTTCTTTCGCCAAGACAGTGTGTTTCTCACTGTTACATGCATTTGAATGGGAAACTCGCCTGAAACAAAGTATAGGTTTTCATTATGTGAATAATTTTAAAATCTTAGCTCAAACAGCTGCAAAACCTGTTTGCCCAGCACGGGGATATTGAGTTCTATAAGATAAAGCCATAAACATGTTTGTCTGAGTCTTCTATCAAAAGTTACAGCGATTTATATGAAGTTGTTCAAAAACGCTTTATTTCGCCAAGACAATGCGTTTCACACTGTTACATGCATTTGAATGGGAAACTCGCCCGAGACAAAGTATAGGTTTTCATTATGTGAATAATTTTAAAATCTTAGCTCAAACGGCTGCAAAACCTGTTTGCCCAGCACGGGGATATTGAGTTCTATAAGATAAAGCCATAAACATGAGTTTCTGAGTCTTCTATCAAAAGTTACAGCGATTTATATGAAGTTGTACGAAAACGCTTTATTTCGCCAAGACAATGCGTTTCACACTGTTACATGCATTTGAATGGGAAACTCGCCCGAGACAAAGTATAGGTTTTCATTATGTGAATAATTTTAAAATCTTAGCTCAAACGGCTGCAAAACCTGTTTGCCCAGCACGGGGATATTGAGTTCTATAAGATAAAGCCATAAACATGAGTTTCTGAGTCTTCTATCAAAAGTTACAGCGATTTATATGAAGTTGTACGAAAATGCTTTCTTTCGCCAAGACAGTGTGTTTCTCACTGTTACATGCATTTGAATGGGAAACTCGCCTGAAACAAAGTATAGGTTTTCATTATGTGAATAATTTTAAAATCTTAGCTCAAACGGCTGCAAAACCTGTTTGCCCAGCACGGGGATATTGAGTTCTATAAGATAAAGCCATAAACATGTTTGTCTGAGTCTTCTATCAAAAGTTACAGCGATTTATATGAAGTTGTACGAAAACGCTTTCTTTCGCCAAGACAGTGTGTTTCTCACTGTTACATGCATTTGAATGGGAAACTCGCCTGAAACAAAGTATAGGTTTTCATTATGTGAATAATTTTAAAATCTTAGCTCAAACGGCTGCAAAACCTGTTTGCCCAGCACGGGGATATTGAGTTCTATAAGATAAAGCCATAAACATGTGTTTCTGAGTCTTCTATCAAAAGTTACAGCGATTTATATGAAGTTGTACGAAAATGCTTTCTTTCGCCAAGACAGTGTGTTTCTCACTGTTACATGCATTTGAATGGGAAACTCGCCTGAAACAAAGTATAGGTTTTCATTATGTGAATAATTTTAAAATCTTAGCTCAAACAGCTGCAAAACCTGTTTGCCCAGCACGGGGATATTGAGTTCTATAAGATAAAGCCATAAACATGAGTTTCTGAGTCTTCTATCAAAAGTTACAGCGATTTATATGAAGTTGTACGAAAATGCTTTCTTTCGCCAAGACAGTGTGTTTCTCACTGTTACATGCATTTGAATGGGAAACTCGCCTGAAACAAAGTATAGGTTTTCATTATGTGAATAATTTTAAAATCTTAGCTCAAACAGCTGCAAAACCTGTTTGCCCAGCACGGGGATATTGAGTTCTATAAGATAAAGCCATAAACATGTTTGTCTGAGTCTTCTATCAAAAGTTACAGCGATTTATATGAAGTTGTTCAAAAACGCTTTATTTCGCCAAGACAATGCGTTTCACACTGTTACATGCATTTGAATGGGAAACTCGCCCGAGACAAAGTATAGGTTTTCATTATGTGAATAATTTTAAAATCTTAGCTCAAACGGCTGCAAAACCTGTTTGCCCAGCACGGGGATATTGAGTTCCAGAGGCGGAGCCAGACATTTGAAACACCCGGGGCTTAGCCCAAAAGGATAGTATGCATGTGGGATTTTTTTTTCCCTTGGGGGGGGGGGGGGGGGGGGGGGGGGGGGGGTAGAAATGACTGAAAGATTAATAGGCTCTGTTTTGAGTTTTGTTCAAAAAAGAATGACTTCATATAGGGAAAAATATATATCACATGTGCAGGACACCTTAAACTAGTTTTTTAATTAAGCAGCAAGGCAGAACAAAGTCAGGCCTGTATCAAGACACGAGGACTAAACCCCAATTCAACCAGACCCAGAACTGATCCAGAATTAAAACAGGACTACAACAGTTCAAAATCAGGACTACTTGGGACTTAACCAAGACAGAACCAGAATCAGAACTAGATGATAGTAGCACTAAAAATCATCATAGACCTGCACTACATTTATTTTTTAATTTTACCAAAGTACAATATTTAGATTGAGAAAGGTTTATATAATTATTTAACCTTGTTGTGCAAACAAGCTGCAAAACTTAATAAATGTAGAATTTGAAAAATAACAAACCTAAAAAGAAACACTAGGTACGAGATACATGAGGACCTGTGATACGGTGATACTTTTGGTAAACAACCATTTGACTAACATGTGTGTCTCACCTGCTCTTGTTCATCTCTGTTCTGTCCTCATTCTCCATCTCCCTCTCTCTCCCTCTTTGTGCTGACAATCATCAAATATACAGATATTTACAAACTCTTCAGATCAAAACACAAACACTTTTTTAATTGTAACATCAAATCAGACTAAATGTTTATTTTTTTAGATTAATAAATATAAAAACATATTTGTTAACTTTAAGAGTAAAGAGAGAAACTGTCTGTATTTCTTAATTGTAAATGGCACCAAATTGTATTCAAACTGAGCCACACTTATGGAGCTCCACGATTCTTCTCCTGGTGTTTTGGTTGACATCTCTTGATGTTCCCATGTCAAAGAAACAGCCTCTGTGTTTTGTCTTATATGCATCCACAGCTGTGCCACCAGTTTACTCACATGGACTCTACGAACCAATCAGAAGCTTCTTCAGCTCAGAATGGAATCGTCTGGAGTTTCTTATTAATTAACAATAAACTTAGTGTACATGTACTCCTAAATTTGATGAAAGTGATAAAAAATAGAAAGCTCTGTCTCTCTTTATTCTGACATTTAACTAATTCAAAATATATTTCAATATTTATCTAAAACAAAAGTTTACTCTAAATTGATGTTGTACAGTAAAAATGTTTTATGTTTTCTCCCTAAAGTGTATGTAAATATCTGGTTATAACTGTGAATATCCTGCTGTGTACTGAAACCCCTCTTGTTTTGCATAGAAATATACTGAACAACATGCAAAGCATAATATAGAAAATAACATTTACCTGAGTTTTTTCTTTGAAAGAACCCTCTAATGTCCATTCTTATATTTCAGTACATAACTGAAACCGATTTAGTCGGGGAGGGTAAGAACTGAGAATATGAAATAAACACACGTAAGCTAAGACTCTAAAAAATAGCATTTGTTCGGCTTTTCATTTCGCCATTTGTTGATTCACTTGAAGAGCGAGTAAAATAATATTGGTCAAGTGATCAGTTTGATATCAATCTTTCGTGATGCACCGTCATATTTACATTATTTGTACGGTACGAATGATTTGCTTTGGTACCTGGTCAAACTTAAGCTCTCCTTAGTATGGCTGGCTCCGTCTCTCCAACAGCGCACTCACAGGCAGCAGCTGCCCCGCCCCCTCGCTCAGTCGCTTAGTGCCTGAGCTTGGATCATACCAATATCAGGGGGGGATTCACGCACAGTCGTAAATTCCCCCAAGTGTGCACTATGTGCTTCGAATATTGTGTGTACTTTTTGTTTTATACAGTTGTCAGCCAGACATCTAACTATGAAAAAATTGCACTCCAAAATACCCCGGGCTTCTGACAAAACAACCCGGGCTTAAGCCCAGTAAGCCACCCCCACGCTCCGCCCCTGTTGAGTTCTATAAGATAAAGCCATAAACATGAGTTTCTGAGTCTTCTATCAAAAGTTACAGCGATTTATATGAAGTTGTACGAAAACGCTTTATTTCGCCAAGACAATGCGTTTCACACTGTTACATGCATTTGAATGGGAAACTCGCCCGAGACAAAGTATAGGTTTTCATTATGTGAATAATTTTAAAATCTTAGCTCAAACGGCTGCAAAACCTGTTTGCCCAGCACGGGGATATTGAGTTCTATAAGATAAAGCCATAAACAGGAGTTTCTGAGTCTTCTATCAAAAGTTACAGCGATTTATATGAAGTTGTACGAAAATGCTTTCTTTCGCCAAGACAGTGTGTTTCTCACTGTTACATGCATTTGAATGGGAAACTCGCCTGAAACAAAGTATAGGTTTTCATTATGTGAATAATTTTAAAATCTTAGCTCAAACAGCTGCAAAACCTGTTTGCCCAGCACGGGGATATTGAGTTCTATAAGATAAAGCCATAAACATGTTTGTCTGAGTCTTCTATCAAAAGTTACAGCGATTTATATGAAGTTGTTCAAAAACGCTTTATTTCGCCAAGACAGTGTGTTTCTCACTGTTACATGCATTTGAATGGGAAACTCGCCCGAGACAAAGTATAGGTTTTCATTATGTGAATAATTTTAAAATCTTAGCTCAAACGGCTGCAACGGGGATATTGAGTTCTATAAGATAAAGCCATAAACATGTTTGTCTGAGTCTTCTATCAAAAGTTACAGCGATTTATATGAAGTTGTTCAAAAACGCTTTATTTCGCCAAGACAATGCGTTTCACACTGTTACATGCATTTGAATGGGAAACTCGCCCGAGACAAAGTATAGGTTTTCATTATGTGAATAATTTTAAAATCTTAGCTCAAACGGCTGCAACGGGGATATTGAGTTCTATAAGATAAAGCCATAAACATGTTTGTCTGAGTCTTCTATCAAAAGTTACAGCGATTTATATGAAGTTGTTCAAAAACGCTTTATTTCGCCAAGACAGTGTGTTTCTCACTGTTACATGCATTTGAATGGGAAACTCGCCTGAAACAAAGTATAGGTTTTCATTATGTGAATAATTTTAAAATCTTAGCTCAAGCGGCTGCAAAACCTGTTTGCCCAGCACGGGGATATTGAGTTCTATAAGATAAAGCCATAAACATGTTTGTCTGAGTCTTCTATCAAAAGTTACAGCGATTTATATGAAGTTGTTCAAAAACGCTTTATTTCGCCAAGACAGTGTGTTTCTCACTGTTACATGCATTTGAATGGGAAACTCGCCCGAGACAAAGTATAGGTTTTCATTATGTGAATAATTTTAAAATCTTAGCTCAAACGGCTGCAACGGGGATATTGAGTTCTATAAGATAAAGCCATAAACATGTTTGTCTGAGTCTTCTATCAAAAGTTACAGCGATTTATATGAAGTTGTTCAAAAACGCTTTATTTCGCCAAGACAATGCGTTTCACACTGTTACATGCATTTGAATGGGAAACTCGCCCGAGACAAAGTATAGGTTTTCATTATGTGAATAATTTTAAAATCTTAGCTCAAACGGCTGCAAAACCTGTTTGCCCAGCACGGGGATATTGAGTTCTATAAGATAAAGCCATAAACATGTGTTTCTGAGTCTTCTATCAAAAGTTACAGCGATTTATATGAAGTTGTACGAAAACGCTTTCTTTCGCCAAGACAGTGTGTTTCTCACTGTTACATGCATTTGAATGGGAAACTCGCCTGAAACAAAGTATAGGTTTTCATTATGTGAATAATTTTAAAATCTTAGCTCAAACAGCTGCAAAACCTGTTTGCCCAGCACGGGGATATTGAGTTCTATAAGATAAAGCCATAAACATGAGTTTCTGAGTCTTCTATCAAAAGTTACAGCGATTTATATGAAGTTGTACGAAAATGCTTTCTTTCGCCAAGACAGTGTGTTTCTCACTGTTACATGCATTTGAATGGGAAACTCGCCTGAAACAAAGTATAGGTTTTCATTATGTGAATAATTTTAAAATCTTAGCTCAAACAGCTGCAAAACCTGTTTGCCCAGCACGGGGATATTGAGTTCTATAAGATAAAGCCATAAACATGTTTGTCTGAGTCTTCTATCAAAAGTTACAGCGATTTATATGAAGTTGTTCAAAAACGCTTTATTTCGCCAAGACAATGCGTTTCACACTGTTACATGCATTTGAATGGGAAACTCGCCCGAGACAAAGTATAGGTTTTCATTATGTGAATAATTTTAAAATCTTAGCTCAAACGGCTGCAAAACCTGTTTGCCCAGCACGGGGATATTGAGTTCCAGAGGCGGAGCCAGACATTTGAAACACCCGGGGCTTAGCCCAAAAGGATAGTATGCATGTGGGATTTTTTTTTCCCTTGGGGGGGGGGGGGGGGGGGTAGAAATGACTGAAAGATTAATAGGCTCTGTTTTGAGTTTTGTTCAAAAAAGAATGACTTCATATAGGGAAAAATATATATCACATGTGCAGGACACCTTAAACTAGTTTTTTAATTAAGCAGCAAGGCAGAACAAAGTCAGGCCTGTATCAAGACACGAGGACTAAACCCCAATTCAACCAGACCCAGAACTGATCCAGAATTAAAACAGGACTACAACAGTTCAAAATCAGGACTACTTGGGACTTAACCAAGACAGAACCAGAATCAGAACTAGATGATAGTAGCACTAAAAATCATCATAGACCTGCACTACATTTATTTTTTAATTTTACCAAAGTACAATATTTAGATTGAGAAAGGTTTATATAATTATTTAACCTTGTTGTGCAAACAAGCTGCAAAACTTAATAAATGTAGAATTTGAAAAATAACAAACCTAAAAAGAAACACTAGGTACGAGATACATGAGGACCTGTGATACGGTGATACTTTTGGTAAACAACCATTTGACTAACATGTGTGTCTCACCTGCTCTTGTTCATCTCTGTTCTGTCCTCATTCTCCATCTCCCTCTCTCTCCCTCTTTGTGCTGACAATCATCAAATATACAGATATTTACAAACTCTTCAGATCAAAACACAAACACTTTTTTAATTGTAACATCAAATCAGACTAAATGTTTATTTTTTTAGATTAATAAATATAAAAACATATTTGTTAACTTTAAGAGTAAAGAGAGAAACTGTCTGTATTTCTTAATTGTAAATGGCACCAAATTGTATTCAAACTGAGCCACACTTATGGAGCTCCACGATTCTTCTCCTGGTGTTTTGGTTGACATCTCTTGATGTTCCCATGTCAAAGAAACAGCCTCTGTGTTTTGTCTTATATGCATCCACAGCTGTGCCACCAGTTTACTCACATGGACTCTACGAACCAATCAGAAGCTTCTTCAGCTCAGAATGGAATCGTCTGGAGTTTCTTATTAATTAACAATAAACTTAGTGTACATGTACTCCTAAATTTGATGAAAGTGATAAAAAATAGAAAGCTCTGTCTCTCTTTATTCTGACATTTAACTAATTCAAAATATATTTCAATATTTATCTAAAACAAAAGTTTACTCTAAATTGATGTTGTACAGTAAAAATGTTTTATGTTTTCTCCCTAAAGTGTATGTAAATATCTGGTTATAACTGTGAATATCCTGCTGTGTACTGAAACCCCTCTTGTTTTGCATAGAAATATACTGAACAACATGCAAAGCATAATATAGAAAATAACATTTACCTGAGTTTTTTCTTTGAAAGAACCCTCTAATGTCCATTCTTATATTTCAGTACATAACTGAAACCGATTTAGTCGGGGAGGGTAAGAACTGAGAATATGAAATAAACACACGTAAGCTAAGACTCTAAAAAATAGCATTTGTTCGGCTTTTCATTTCGCCATTTGTTGATTCACTTGAAGAGCGAGTAAAATAATATTGGTCAAGTGATCAGTTTGATATCAATCTTTCGTGATGCACCGTCATATTTACATTATTTGTACGGTACGAATGATTTGCTTTGGTACCTGGTCAAACTTAAGCTCTCCTTAGTATGGCTGGCTCCGTCTCTCCAACAGCGCACTCACAGGCAGCAGCTGCCCCGCCCCCTCGCTCAGTCGCTTAGTGCCTGAGCTTGGATCATACCAATATCAGGGGGGGATTCACGCACAGTCGTAAATTCCCCCAAGTGTGCACTATGTGCTTCGAATATTGTGTGTACTTTTTGTTTTATACAGTTGTCAGCCAGACATCTAACTATGAAAAAATTGCACTCCAAAATACCCCGGGCTTCTGACAAAACAACCCGGGCTTAAGCCCAGTAAGCCACCCCCACGCTCCGCCCCTGTTGAGTTCTATAAGATAAAGCCATAAACATGAGTTTCTGAGTCTTCTATCAAAAGTTACAGCGATTTATATGAAGTTGTACGAAAACGCTTTATTTCGCCAAGACAATGCGTTTCACACTGTTACATGCATTTGAATGGGAAACTCGCCCGAGACAAAGTATAGGTTTTCATTATGTGAATAATTTTAAAATCTTAGCTCAAACGGCTGCAAAACCTGTTTGCCCAGCACGGGGATATTGAGTTCTATAAGATAAAGCCATAAACAGGAGTTTCTGAGTCTTCTATCAAAAGTTACAGCGATTTATATGAAGTTGTACGAAAATGCTTTCTTTCGCCAAGACAGTGTGTTTCTCACTGTTACATGCATTTGAATGGGAAACTCGCCTGAAACAAAGTATAGGTTTTCATTATGTGAATAATTTTAAAATCTTAGCTCAAACAGCTGCAAAACCTGTTTGCCCAGCACGGGGATATTGAGTTCTATAAGATAAAGCCATAAACATGTTTGTCTGAGTCTTCTATCAAAAGTTACAGCGATTTATATGAAGTTGTTCAAAAACGCTTTATTTCGCCAAGACAGTGTGTTTCTCACTGTTACATGCATTTGAATGGGAAACTCGCCCGAGACAAAGTATAGGTTTTCATTATGTGAATAATTTTAAAATCTTAGCTCAAACGGCTGCAACGGGGATATTGAGTTCTATAAGATAAAGCCATAAACATGTTTGTCTGAGTCTTCTATCAAAAGTTACAGCGATTTATATGAAGTTGTTCAAAAACGCTTTATTTCGCCAAGACAATGCGTTTCACACTGTTACATGCATTTGAATGGGAAACTCGCCCGAGACAAAGTATAGGTTTTCATTATGTGAATAATTTTAAAATCTTAGCTCAAACGGCTGCAACGGGGATATTGAGTTCTATAAGATAAAGCCATAAACATGTTTGTCTGAGTCTTCTATCAAAAGTTACAGCGATTTATATGAAGTTGTTCAAAAACGCTTTATTTCGCCAAGACAGTGTGTTTCTCACTGTTACATGCATTTGAATGGGAAACTCGCCTGAAACAAAGTATAGGTTTTCATTATGTGAATAATTTTAAAATCTTAGCTCAAGCGGCTGCAAAACCTGTTTGCCCAGCACGGGGATATTGAGTTCTATAAGATAAAGCCATAAACATGTTTGTCTGAGTCTTCTATCAAAAGTTACAGCGATTTATATGAAGTTGTTCAAAAACGCTTTATTTCGCCAAGACAGTGTGTTTCTCACTGTTACATGCATTTGAATGGGAAACTCGCCCGAGACAAAGTATAGGTTTTCATTATGTGAATAATTTTAAAATCTTAGCTCAAACGGCTGCAACGGGGATATTGAGTTCTATAAGATAAAGCCATAAACATGTTTGTCTGAGTCTTCTATCAAAAGTTACAGCGATTTATATGAAGTTGTTCAAAAACGCTTTATTTCGCCAAGACAATGCGTTTCACACTGTTACATGCATTTGAATGGGAAACTCGCCCGAGACAAAGTATAGGTTTTCATTATGTGAATAATTTTAAAATCTTAGCTCAAACGGCTGCAAAACCTGTTTGCCCAGCACGGGGATATTGAGTTCTATAAGATAAAGCCATAAACATGTGTTTCTGAGTCTTCTATCAAAAGTTACAGCGATTTATATGAAGTTGTACGAAAACGCTTTCTTTCGCCAAGACAGTGTGTTTCTCACTGTTACATGCATTTGAATGGGAAACTCGCCTGAAACAAAGTATAGGTTTTCATTATGTGAATAATTTTAAAATCTTAGCTCAAACGGCTGCAACGGGGATATTGAGTTCTATAAGATAAAGCCATAAACATGTTTGTCTGAGTCTTCTATCAAAAGTTACAGCGATTTATATGAAGTTGTTCAAAAACGCTTTATTTCGCCAAGACAATTAGTTTCTCACTGTTACATGCATTTGAATGGGAAACTCGCCTGAAACAAAGTATAGGTTTTCATTATGTGAATAATTTTAAAATCTTAGCTCAAACGGCTGCAAAACCTGTTTGCCCAGCACGGGGATATTGAGTTCTATAAGATAAAGCCATAAACATGTTTGTCTGAGTCTTCTATCAAAAGTTACAGCGATTTATATGAAGTTGTTCAAAAACGCTTTATTTCGCCAAGACAGTGTGTTTCTCACTGTTACATGCATTTGAATGGGAAACTCGCCTGAAACAAAGTATAGGTTTTCATTATGTGAATAATTTTAAAATCTTAGCTCAATCGGCTGCAAAATCTGTTTGCCCAGCACGGGGATATTGAGTTCTATAAGATAAAGCCATAAACATGTTTGTCTGAGTCTTCTATCAAAAGTTACAGCGATTTATATGAAGTTGTTCAAAAACGCTTTATTTCGCCAAGACAGTGTGTTTCTCACTGTTACATGCATTTGAATGGGAAACTCGCCTGAAACAAAGTATAGGTTTTCATTATGTGAATAATTTTAAAATCTTAGCTCAAACGGCTGCAAAACCTGTTTGCCCAGCACGGGGATATTGAGTTCTATAAGATAAAGCCATAAACATGTTTGTCTGAGTCTTCTATCAAAGGTTACAGCGATTTATATGAAGTTGTACGAAAACGCTTTATTTCGCCAAGAGAGTGTGTTTCTCACTGTTACATGCATTTGAATGGGAAACTCGCCTGAAACAAAGTATAGGTTTTCATTATGTGAATAATTTTAAAATCTTAGCTCAAACGGCTGCAAAACCTGTTTGCCCAGCACGGGGATATTGAGTTATATAGGATAAAGCCATAAACATGTTTGTCTGAGTCTTCTATCAAAAGTTACAGCGATTTATATGAAGTTGTTCAAAAACGCTTTATTTCGCCAAGACAGTGTGTTTCTCACTGTTACATGCATTTGAATGGGAAACTCGCCTGAGACAAAGTATAGGTTTTCATTATGTGAATAATTTTAAAATCTTAGCTCAAACGGCTGCAAAACCTGTTTGCCCAGCACGGGGATATTGAGTTATATAGGATAAAGCCATAAACATGTTTGTCTGAGTCTTCTATCAAAAGTTACAGCGATTTATATGAAGTTGTTCAAAAACGCTTTATTTTGCCAAGACAGTGTGTTTCTCACTGTTACATGCATTTGAATGGGAAACTCGCCTGAAACAAAGTATAGGTTTTCATTATGTGAATAATTTTAAAATCTTAGCTCAATCGGCTGCAAAATCTGTTTGCCCAGCACGGGGATATTGAGTTCTATAAGATAAAGCCATAAACATGTTTGTCTGAGTCTTCTATCAAAAGTTACAGCGATTTATATGAAGTTGTTCAAAAACGCTTTATTTCGCCAAGACAGTGTGTTTCTCACTGTTACATGCATTTGAATGGGAAACTCGCCTGAAACAAAGTATAGGTTTTCATTATGTGAATAATTTTAAAATCTTAGCTCAAACAGCTGCAAAACCTGTTTGCCCAGCACGGGGATATTGAGTTCTATAAGATAAAGCCATAAACATGTTTGTCTGAGTCTTCTATCAAAAGTTACAGCGATTTATATGAAGTTGTTCAAAAACGCTTTATTTCGCCAAGACAGTGTGTTTCTCACTGTTACATGCATTTGAATGGGAAACTCGCCTGAAACAAAGTATAGGTTTTCATTATGTGAATAATTTTAAAATCTTAGCTCAAACGGCTGCAAAACCTGTTTGCCCAGCACGGGGATATTGAGTTATATAGGATAAAGCCATAAACATGTTTGTCTGAGTCTTCTATCAAAAGTTACAGCGATTTATAAGAAGTTGTTCAAAAACGCTTTATTTCGCCAAGACAGTGTGTTTCTCACTGTTACATGCATTTGAATGGGAAACTCGCCTGAAACAAAGTATAGGTTTTCATTATGTGAATAATTTTAAAATCTTAGCTCAAACGGCTGCAAAACCTGTTTGCCCAGCACGGGGATATTGAGTTCTATAAGATAAAGCCATAAACATGTTTGTCTGAGTCTTCTATCAAAAGTTACAGCGATTTATATGAAGTTGTTCAAAAATGCTTTATTTCGCCAAGACAATGCGTTTCTCACTGTTACATGCATTTGAATGGGAAACTCGCCCGAGACAAAGTATAGGTTTTCATTATGTGAATAATTTTAAAATCTTAGCTCAAACGGCTGCAAAACCTGTTTGCCCAGCACGGGGATATTGAGTTCTATAAGATAAAGCCATAAACATGTGTTTCTGAGTCTTCTATCAAAAGTTACAGCGATTTATATGAAGTTGTTCAAAAACGCTTTATTTCGCCAAGACAGTGTGTTTCTCACTGTTACATGCATTTGAATGGGAAACTCGCCCGAGACAAAGTATAGGTTTTCATTATGTGAATAATTTTAAAATCTTAGCTCAAACGGCTGCAACGGGGATATTGAGTTCTATAAGATAAAGCCATAAACATGTTTGTCTGAGTCTTCTATCAAAAGTTACAGCGATTTATATGAAGTTGTTCAAAAACGCTTTATTTCGCCAAGACAATGCGTTTCACACTGTTACATGCATTTGAATGGGAAACTCGCCCGAAACAAAGTATAGGTTTTCATTATGTGAATAATTTTAAAATCTTAGCTCAATCGGCTGCAAAATCTGTTTGCCCAGCACGGGGATATTGAGTTCTATAAGATAAAGCCATAAACATGTTTGTCTGAGTCTTCTATCAAAAGTTACAGCGATTTATATGAAGTTGTTCAAAAACGCTTTATTTCGCCAAGACAGTGTGTTTCTCACTGTTACATGCATTTGAATGGGAAACTCGCCTGAAACAAAGTATAGGTTTTCATTATGTGAATAATTTTAAAATCTTAGCTCAAACAGCTGCAAAACCTGTTTGCCCAGCACGGGGATATTGAGTTCTATAAGATAAAGCCATAAACATGTTTGTCTGAGTCTTCTATCAAAAGTTACAGCGATTTATATGAAGTTGTTCAAAAACGCTTTATTTCGCCAAGACAGTGTGTTTCTCACTGTTACATGCATTTGAATGGGAAACTCGCCTGAAACAAAGTATAGGTTTTCATTATGTGAATAATTTTAAAATCTTAGCTCAAACGGCTGCAAAACCTGTTTGCCCAGCACGGGGATATTGAGTTATATAGGATAAAGCCATAAACATGTTTGTCTGAGTCTTCTATCAAAAGTTACAGCGATTTATAAGAAGTTGTTCAAAAACGCTTTATTTCGCCAAGACAGTGTGTTTCTCACTGTTACATGCATTTGAATGGGAAACTCGCCTGAAACAAAGTATAGGTTTTCATTATGTGAATAATTTTAAAATCTTAGCTCAAACGGCTGCAAAACCTGTTTGCCCAGCACGGGGATATTGAGTTCTATAAGATAAAGCCATAAACATGTTTGTCTGAGTCTTCTATCAAAAGTTACAGCGATTTATATGAAGTTGTTCAAAAATGCTTTATTTCGCCAAGACAATGCGTTTCTCACTGTTACATGCATTTGAATGGGAAACTCGCCCGAGACAAAGTATAGGTTTTCATTATGTGAATAATTTTAAAATCTTAGCTCAAACGGCTGCAAAACCTGTTTGCCCAGCACGGGGATATTGAGTTCTATAAGATAAAGCCATAAACATGTGTTTCTGAGTCTTCTATCAAAAGTTACAGCGATTTATATGAAGTTGTTCAAAAACGCTTTATTTCGCCAAGACAGTGTGTTTCTCACTGTTACATGCATTTGAATGGGAAACTCGCCCGAGACAAAGTATAGGTTTTCATTATGTGAATAATTTTAAAATCTTAGCTCAAACGGCTGCAACGGGGATATTGAGTTCTATAAGATAAAGCCATAAACATGTTTGTCTGAGTCTTCTATCAAAAGTTACAGCGATTTATATGAAGTTGTACGAAAATGCTTTCTTTCGCCAAGACAGTGTGTTTCTCACTGTTACATGCATTTGAATGGGAAACTCGCCTGAAACAAAGTATAGGTTTTCATTATGTGAATAATTTTAAAATCTTAGCTCAAACGGCTGCAAAACCTGTTTGCCCAGCACGGGGATATTGAGTTCTATAAGGCTACGTTCACACTGCAGGTCTTAATACTCAATTCCGATTTTTTGATCAAATCCGATTTTTTTGTCTGCTCGTTCACACTACAAATAAAATGCGACAGCAAACGCTCTCTAGTGTGAACGCTCAAAGCGCATGCGCAAAAGAAGATGTCACACACAACGCGCTCTGTTTAGACCCAGAGCAACAGTATTGTTTGACTGATGGCCCTTAATATAAAGACTTCGGACTTCACGTTTCCCAATTTTTGCTTTAAGTTATTTTGTCATTTACATAATAATGTAAATAACCTAATAATGATCCTTATTGCTGTTTAAGAGAGGAGCGGTGCTTCAAAGGATAGCTGCAGATTTCTGTCAGAATCTGCAGATTATACAGTACAAATAAAATGTTTACGTTGTCTTCCCAACAGTTTCACTTACATCTACACTGGATGGCCAGGAAGCGTTCGCGATGTCTTCTCGGGCGCTTCTCTGGCGCTGATAATTGGCTTCAGTCTTGTGTCGGTGACGTAAAAGGCGGATTTAATGCGACTTGACCGTTCAAACAGCAGTCGCTTTCTAATACATCAGATATGTATCGGATTCAGTACCACATACGAAAGTGACCCAGACCGGATTTGAAAATATCGGATTTGCGCCGTTCACACTGTCATAGCATGATCGGATATGGGTCGCATAGGGTCAAAAAAATCGGATTTGATGCGCTTTCGCCTGCAGTGTGAACGTAGCCTAAGATAAAGCCATAAACATGTGTTTCTGAGTCTTCTATCAAAAGTTACAGCGATTTATATGAAGTTGTACGAAAATGCTTTCTTTCGCCAAGACAGTGTGTTTCTCACTGTTACATGCATTTGAATGGGAAACTCGCCTGAAACAAAGTATAGGTTTTCATTATGTGAATAATTTTAAAATCTTAGCTCAAACGGCTGCAAAACCTGTTTGCCCAGCACGGGGATATTGAGTTCTATAAGATAAAGCCATAAACATGAGTTTCTGAGTCTTCTATCAAAAGTTACAGCGATTTATATGAAGTTGTACGAAAATGCTTTCTTTCGCCAAGACAGTGTGTTTCTCACTGTTACATGCATTTGAATGGGAAACTCGCCTGAAACAAAGTATAGGTTTTCATTATGTGAATAATTTTAAAATCTTAGCTCAAACAGCTGCAAAACCTGTTTGCCCAGCACGGGGATATTGAGTTCTATAAGATAAAGCCATAAACATGTTTGTCTGAGTCTTCTATCAAAAGTTACAGCGATTTATATGAAGTTGTTCAAAAACGCTTTATTTCGCCAAGACAATGCGTTTCACACTGTTACATGCATTTGAATGGGAAACTCGCCCGAGACAAAGTATAGGTTTTCATTATGTGAATAATTTTAAAATCTTAGCTCAAACGGCTGCAAAACCTGTTTGCCCAGCACGGGGATATTGAGTTCTATAAGATAAAGCCATAAACATGAGTTTCTGAGTCTTCTATCAAAAGTTACAGCGATTTATAAGAAGTTGTACGAAAATGCTTTCTTTCGCCAAGACAGTGTGTTTCTCACTGTTACATGCATTTGAATGGGAAACTCGCCTGAAACAAAGTATAGGTTTTCATTATGTGAATAATTTTAAAATCTTAGCTCAAACGGCTGCAAAACCTGTTTGCCCAGAACGGGAATATTGAGTTCTATAAGATAAAGCCATAAACATGTGTTTCTGAGTCTTCTATCAAAAGTTACAGCGATTTATATGAAGTTGTACGAAAATGCTTTCTTTCGCCAAGACAGTGTGTTTCTCACTGTTACATGCATTTGAATGGGAAACTCGCCTGAAACAAAGTATAGGTTTTCATTATGTGAATAATTTTAAAATCTTAGCTCAAACAGCTGCAAAACCTGTTTGCCCAGCACGGGGATATTGAGTTCTATAAGATAAAGCCATAAACATGTTTGTCTGAGTCTTCTATCATAAGTTACAGCGATTTATATGAAGTTGTTCAAAAACGCTTTATTTCGCCAAGACAATGCGTTTCACACTGTTACATGCATTTGAATGGGAAACTCGCCCGAGACAAAGTATAGGTTTTCATTATGTGAATAATTTTAAAATCTTAGCTCAAACGGCTGCAAAACCTGTTTGCCCAGCACGGGGATATTGAGTTCTATAAGATAAAGCCATAAACATGAGTTTCTGAGTCTTCTATCAAAAGTTACAGCGATTTATATGAAGTTGTACGAAAATGCTTTCTTTCGCCAAGACAGTGTGTTTCTCACTGTTACATGCATTTGAATGGGAAACTCGCCTGAAACAAAGTATAGGTTTTCATTATGTGAATAATTTTAAAATCTTAGCTCAAACGGCTGCAAAACCTGTTTGCCCAGAACGGGAATATTGAGTTCTATAAGATAAAGCCATAAACATGAGTTTCTGAGTCTTCTATCAAAAGTTACAGCGATTTATATGAAGTTGTTCAAAAATGCTTTATTTCGCCAAGACAATGCGTTTCTCACTGTTACATGCATTTGAATGGGAAACTCGCCCGAGACAAAGTATAGGTTTTCATTATGTGAATAATTTTAAAATCTTAGCTCAAACGGCTGCAAAACCTGTTTGCCCAGCACGGGGATATTGAGTTCTATAAGATAAAGCCATAAACATGTGTTTCTGAGTCTTCTATCAAAAGTTACAGCGATTTATATGAAGTTGTACGAAAATGCTTTCTTTCGCCAAGACAGTGTGTTTCTCACTGTTACATGCATTTGAATGGGAAACTCGCCTGAAACAAAGTATAGGTTTTCATTATGTGAATAATTTTAAAATCTTAGCTCAAACGGCTGCAAAACCTGTTTGCCCAGAACGGGAATATTGAGTTCTATAAGATAAAGCCATAAACATGTTTGTCTGAGTCTTCTATCAAAAGTTACAGCGATTTATATGAAGTTGTTCAAAAATGCTTTATTTCGCCAAGACAATGCGTTTCTCACTGTTACATGCATTTGAATGGGAAACTCGCCCGAGACAAAGTATAGGTTTTCATTATGTGAATAATTTTAAAATCTTAGCTCAAACGGCTGCAAAACCTGTTTGCCCAGCACGGGGATATTGAGTTCTATAAGATAAAGCCATAAACATGTGTTTCTGAGTCTTCTATCAAAAGTTACAGCGATTTATATGAAGTTGTACGAAAATGCTTTCTTTCGCCAAGACAGTGTGTTTCTCACTGTTACATGCATTTGAATGGGAAACTCGCCTGAAACAAAGTATAGGTTTTCATTACGTGAATAATTTTAAAATCTTAGCTCAAACAGCTGCAAAACCTGTTTGCCCAGCACGGGGATATTGAGTTCTATAAGATAAAGCCATAAACATGTTTGTCTGAGTCTTCTATCATAAGTTACAGCGATTTATATGAAGTTGTTCAAAAACGCTTTATTTCGCCAAGACAATGCGTTTCACACTGTTACATGCATTTGAATGGGAAACTCGCCCGAGACAAAGTATAGGTTTTCATTATGTGAATAATTTTAAAATCTTAGCTCAAACGGCTGCAAAACCTGTTTGCCCAGCACGGGGATATTGAGTTCTATAAGATAAAGCCATAAACATGAGTTTCTGAGTCTTCTATCAAAAGTTACAGCGATTTATATGAAGTTGTACGAAAATGCTTTCTTTCGCCAAGACAGTGTGTTTCTCACTGTTACATGCATTTGAATGGGAAACTCGCCTGAAACAAAGTATAGGTTTTCATTATGTGAATAATTTTAAAATCTTAGCTCAAACGGCTGCAAAACCTGTTTGCCCAGAACGGGAATATTGAGTTCTATAAGATAAAGCCATAAACATGTTTGTCTGAGTCTTCTATCAAAAGTTACAGCGATTTATATGAAGTTGTTCAAAAATGCTTTATTTCGCCAAGACAATGCGTTTCTCACTGTTACATGCATTTGAATGGGAAACTCGCCTGAAACAAAGTATAGGTTTTCATTATGTGAATAATTTTAAAATCTTAGCTCAAACGGCTGCAAAACCTGTTTGCCCAGCACGGGGATATTGAGTTCTATAAGATAAAGCCATAAACATGAGTTTCTGAGTCTTCTATCAAAAGTTACAGCGATTTATATGAAGTTGTTCAAAAATGCTTTATTTCGCCAAGACAATGCGTTTCTCACTGTTACATGCATTTGAATGGGAAACTCGCCCGAGACAAAGTATAGGTTTTCATTATGTGAATAATTTTAAAATCTTAGCTCAAACGGCTGCAAAACCTGTTTGCCCAGCACGGGGATATTGAGTTCTATAAGATAAAGCCATAAACATGTGTTTCTGAGTCTTCTATCAAAAGTTACAGCGATTTATATGAAGTTGTACGAAAATGCTTTCTTTCGCCAAGACAGTGTGTTTCTCACTGTTACATGCATTTGAATGGGAAACTCGCCTGAAACAAAGTATAGGTTTTCATTATGTGAATAATTTTAAAATCTTAGCTCAAACAGCTGCAAAACCTGTTTGCCCAGCACGGGGATATTGAGTTCTATAAGATAAAGCCATAAACATGTTTGTCTGAGTCTTCTATCAAAAGTTACAGCGATTTATATGAAGTTGTTCAAAAATGCTTTATTTCGCCAAGACAATGCGTTTCTCACTGTTACATGCATTTGAATGGGAAACTCGCCCGAGACAAAGTATAGGTTTTCATTATGTGAATAATTTTTAAAATCTTAGCTCAAACGGCTGCAAAACCTGTTTGCCCAGCACGGGGATATTGAGTTCTATAAGATAAAGCCATAAACATGTGTTTCTGAGTCTTCTATCAAAAGTTACAGCGATTTATATGAAGTTGTACGAAAATGCTTTCTTTCGCCAAGACAGTGTGTTTCTCACTGTTACATGCATTTGAATGGGAAACTCGCCTGAAACAAAGTATAGGTTTTCATTATGTGAATAATTTTAAAATCTTAGCTCAAACAGCTGCAAAACCTGTTTGCCCAGCACGGGGATATTGAGTTCTATAAGATAAAGCCATAAACATGTTTGTCTGAGTCTTCTATCATAAGTTACAGCGATTTATATGAAGTTGTTCAAAAACGCTTTATTTCGCCAAGACAATGCGTTTCACACTGTTACATGCATTTGAATGGGAAACTCGCCCGAGACAAAGTATAGGTTTTCATTATGTGAATAATTTTAAAATCTTAGCTCAAACGGCTGCAAAACCTGTTTGCCCAGCACGGGGATATTGAGTTCTATAAGATAAAGCCATAAACATGAGTTTCTGAGTCTTCTATCAAAAGTTACAGCGATTTATATGAAGTTGTACGAAAATGCTTTCTTTCGCCAAGACAGTGTGTTTCTCACTGTTACATGCATTTGAATGGGAAACTCGCCTGAAACAAAGTATAGGTTTTCATTATGTGAATAATTTTAAAATCTTAGCTCAAACGGCTGCAAAACCTGTTTGCCCAGAACGGGAATATTGAGTTCTATAAGATAAAGCCATAAACATGTTTGTCTGAGTCTTCTATCAAAAGTTACAGCGATTTATATGAAGTTGTTCAAAAATGCTTTATTTCGCCAAGACAATGCGTTTCTCACTGTTACATGCATTTGAATGGGAAACTCGCCTGAAACAAAGTATAGGTTTTCATTATGTGAATAATTTTAAAATCTTAGCTCAAACGGCTGCAAAACCTGTTTGCCCAGCACGGGGATATTGAGTTCTATAAGATAAAGCCATAAACATGAGTTTCTGAGTCTTCTATCAAAAGTTACAGCGATTTATATGAAGTTGTTCAAAAATGCTTTATTTCGCCAAGACAATGCGTTTCTCACTGTTACATGCATTTGAATGGGAAACTCGCCCGAGACAAAGTATAGGTTTTCATTATGTGAATAATTTTAAAATCTTAGCTCAAACGGCTGCAAAACCTGTTTGCCCAGCACGGGGATATTGAGTTCTATAAGATAAAGCCATAAACATGTGTTTCTGAGTCTTCTATCAAAAGTTACAGCGATTTATATGAAGTTGTTCAAAAATGCTTTATTTCGCCAAGACAATGCGTTTCTCACTGTTACATGCATTTGAATGGGAAACTCGCCCGAGACAAAGTATAGGTTTTCATTATGTGAATAATTTTAAAATCTTAGCTCAAACGGCTGCAAAACCTGTTTGCCCAGAACGGGAATATTGAGTTCTATAAGATAAAGCCATAAACATGAGTTTCTGAGTCTTCTATCAAAAGTTACAGCGATTTATATGAAGTTGTTCAAAAATGCTTTATTTCGCCAAGACAATGCGTTTCTCACTGTTACATGCATTTGAATGGGAAACTCGCCCGAGACAAAGTATAGGTTTTCATTATGTGAATAATTTTAAAATCTTAGCTCAAACGGCTGCAAAACCTGTTTGCCCAGCACGGGGATATTGAGTTCTATAAGATAAAGCCATAAACATGTGTTTCTGAGTCTTCTATCAAAAGTTACAGCGATTTATATGAAGTTGTACGAAAATGCTTTCTTTCGCCAAGACAGTGTGTTTCTCACTGTTACATGCATTTGAATGGGAAACTCGCCTGAAACAAAGTATAGGTTTTCATTATGTGAATAATTTTAAAATCTTAGCTCAAACGGCTGCAAAACCTGTTTGCCCAGAACGGGAATATTGAGTTCTATAAGATAAAGCCATAAACATGTTTGTCTGAGTCTTCTATCAAAAGTTACAGCGATTTATATGAAGTTGTTCAAAAATGCTTTATTTCGCCAAGACAATGCGTTTCTCACTGTTACATGCATTTGAATGGGAAACTCGCCCGAGACAAAGTATAGGTTTTCATTATGTGAATAATTTTAAAATCTTAGCTCAAACGGCTGCAAAACCTGTTTGCCCAGCACGGGGATATTGAGTTCTATAAGATAAAGCCATAAACATGTGTTTCTGAGTCTTCTATCAAAAGTTACAGCGATTTATATGAAGTTGTACGAAAATGCTTTCTTTCGCCAAGACAGTGTGTTTCTCACTGTTACATGCATTTGAATGGGAAACTCGCCTGAAACAAAGTATAGGTTTTCATTACGTGAATAATTTTAAAATCTTAGCTCAAACAGCTGCAAAACCTGTTTGCCCAGCACGGGGATATTGAGTTCTATAAGATAAAGCCATAAACATGTTTGTCTGAGTCTTCTATCATAAGTTACAGCGATTTATATGAAGTTGTTCAAAAACGCTTTATTTCGCCAAGACAATGCGTTTCACACTGTTACATGCATTTGAATGGGAAACTCGCCCGAGACAAAGTATAGGTTTTCATTATGTGAATAATTTTAAAATCTTAGCTCAAACGGCTGCAAAACCTGTTTGCCCAGCACGGGGATATTGAGTTCTATAAGATAAAGCCATAAACATGAGTTTCTGAGTCTTCTATCAAAAGTTACAGCGATTTATATGAAGTTGTACGAAAATGCTTTCTTTCGCCAAGACAGTGTGTTTCTCACTGTTACATGCATTTGAATGGGAAACTCGCCTGAAACAAAGTATAGGTTTTCATTATGTGAATAATTTTAAAATCTTAGCTCAAACGGCTGCAAAACCTGTTTGCCCAGAACGGGAATATTGAGTTCTATAAGATAAAGCCATAAACATGTTTGTCTGAGTCTTCTATCAAAAGTTACAGCGATTTATATGAAGTTGTTCAAAAATGCTTTATTTCGCCAAGACAATGCGTTTCTCACTGTTACATGCATTTGAATGGGAAACTCGCCTGAAACAAAGTATAGGTTTTCATTATGTGAATAATTTTAAAATCTTAGCTCAAACGGCTGCAAAACCTGTTTGCCCAGCACGGGGATATTGAGTTCTATAAGATAAAGCCATAAACATGAGTTTCTGAGTCTTCTATCAAAAGTTACAGCGATTTATATGAAGTTGTTCAAAAATGCTTTATTTCGCCAAGACAATGCGTTTCTCACTGTTACATGCATTTGAATGGGAAACTCGCCCGAGACAAAGTATAGGTTTTCATTATGTGAATAATTTTAAAATCTTAGCTCAAACGGCTGCAAAACCTGTTTGCCCAGCACGGGGATATTGAGTTCTATAAGATAAAGCCATAAACATGTGTTTCTGAGTCTTCTATCAAAAGTTACAGCGATTTATATGAAGTTGTACGAAAATGCTTTCTTTCGCCAAGACAGTGTGTTTCTCACTGTTACATGCATTTGAATGGGAAACTCGCCTGAAACAAAGTATAGGTTTTCATTATGTGAATAATTTTAAAATCTTAGCTCAAACAGCTGCAAAACCTGTTTGCCCAGCACGGGGATATTGAGTTCTATAAGATAAAGCCATAAACATGTTTGTCTGAGTCTTCTATCAAAAGTTACAGCGATTTATATGAAGTTGTTCAAAAATGCTTTATTTCGCCAAGACAATGCGTTTCTCACTGTTACATGCATTTGAATGGGAAACTCGCCCGAGACAAAGTATAGGTTTTCATTATGTGAATAATTTTTAAAATCTTAGCTCAAACGGCTGCAAAACCTGTTTGCCCAGCACGGGGATATTGAGTTCTATAAGATAAAGCCATAAACATGTGTTTCTGAGTCTTCTATCAAAAGTTACAGCGATTTATATGAAGTTGTACGAAAATGCTTTCTTTCGCCAAGACAGTGTGTTTCTCACTGTTACATGCATTTGAATGGGAAACTCGCCTGAAACAAAGTATAGGTTTTCATTATGTGAATAATTTTAAAATCTTAGCTCAAACAGCTGCAAAACCTGTTTGCCCAGCACGGGGATATTGAGTTCTATAAGATAAAGCCATAAACATGTTTGTCTGAGTCTTCTATCATAAGTTACAGCGATTTATATGAAGTTGTTCAAAAACGCTTTATTTCGCCAAGACAATGCGTTTCACACTGTTACATGCATTTGAATGGGAAACTCGCCCGAGACAAAGTATAGGTTTTCATTATGTGAATAATTTTAAAATCTTAGCTCAAACGGCTGCAAAACCTGTTTGCCCAGCACGGGGATATTGAGTTCTATAAGATAAAGCCATAAACATGAGTTTCTGAGTCTTCTATCAAAAGTTACAGCGATTTATATGAAGTTGTACGAAAATGCTTTCTTTCGCCAAGACAGTGTGTTTCTCACTGTTACATGCATTTGAATGGGAAACTCGCCTGAAACAAAGTATAGGTTTTCATTATGTGAATAATTTTAAAATCTTAGCTCAAACGGCTGCAAAACCTGTTTGCCCAGAACGGGAATATTGAGTTCTATAAGATAAAGCCATAAACATGTTTGTCTGAGTCTTCTATCAAAAGTTACAGCGATTTATATGAAGTTGTTCAAAAATGCTTTATTTCGCCAAGACAATGCGTTTCTCACTGTTACATGCATTTGAATGGGAAACTCGCCTGAAACAAAGTATAGGTTTTCATTATGTGAATAATTTTAAAATCTTAGCTCAAACGGCTGCAAAACCTGTTTGCCCAGCACGGGGATATTGAGTTCTATAAGATAAAGCCATAAACATGAGTTTCTGAGTCTTCTATCAAAAGTTACAGCGATTTATATGAAGTTGTTCAAAAATGCTTTATTTCGCCAAGACAATGCGTTTCTCACTGTTACATGCATTTGAATGGGAAACTCGCCCGAGACAAAGTATAGGTTTTCATTATGTGAATAATTTTAAAATCTTAGCTCAAACGGCTGCAAAACCTGTTTGCCCAGCACGGGGATATTGAGTTCTATAAGATAAAGCCATAAACATGTGTTTCTGAGTCTTCTATCAAAAGTTACAGCGATTTATATGAAGTTGTTCAAAAATGCTTTATTTCGCCAAGACAATGCGTTTCTCACTGTTACATGCATTTGAATGGGAAACTCGCCCGAGACAAAGTATAGGTTTTCATTATGTGAATAATTTTTAAAATCTTAGCTCAAACGGCTGCAAAACCTGTTTGCCCAGCACGGGGATATTGAGTTCTATAAGATAAAGCCATAAACATGAGTTTCTGAGTCTTCTATCAAAAGTTACAGCGATTTATATGAAGTTGTTCAAAAATGCTTTATTTCGCCAAGACAATGCGTTTCTCACTGTTACATGCATTTGAATGGGAAACTCGCCCGAGACAAAGTATAGGTTTTCATTATGTGAATAATTTTAAAATCTTAGCTCAAACGGCTGCAAAACCTGTTTGCCCAGCACGGGGATATTGAGTTCTATAAGATAAAGCCATAAACATGTGTTTCTGAGTCTTCTATCAAAAGTTACAGCGATTTATATGAAGTTGTACGAAAATGCTTTCTTTCGCCAAGACAGTGTGTTTCTCACTGTTACATGCATTTGAATGGGAAACTCGCCTGAAACAAAGTATAGGTTTTCATTATGTGAATAATTTTAAAATCTTAGCTCAAACAGCTGCAAAACCTGTTTGCCCAGCACGGGGATATTGAGTTCTATAAGATAAAGCCATAAACATGTTTGTCTGAGTCTTCTATCAAAAGTTACAGCGATTTATATGAAGTTGTTCAAAAATGCTTTATTTCGCCAAGACAATGCGTTTCTCACTGTTACATGCATTTGAATGGGAAACTCGCCCGAGACAAAGTATAGGTTTTCATTATGTGAATAATTTTTAAAATCTTAGCTCAAACGGCTGCAAAACCTGTTTGCCCAGCACGGGGATATTGAGTTCTATAAGATAAAGCCATAAACATGTGTTTCTGAGTCTTCTATCAAAAGTTACAGCGATTTATATGAAGTTGTACGAAAATGCTTTCTTTCGCCAAGACAGTGTGTTTCTCACTGTTACATGCATTTGAATGGGAAACTCGCCTGAAACAAAGTATAGGTTTTCATTATGTGAATAATTTTAAAATCTTAGCTCAAACAGCTGCAAAACCTGTTTGCCCAGCACGGGGATATTGAGTTCTATAAGATAAAGCCATAAACATGTTTGTCTGAGTCTTCTATCAAAAGTTACAGCGATTTATATGAAGTTGTTCAAAAACGCTTTATTTCGCCAAGACAATGCGTTTCACACTGTTACATGCATTTGAATGGGAAACTCGCCCGAGACAAAGTATAGGTTTTCATTATGTGAATAATTTTAAAATCTTAGCTCAAACGGCTGCAAAACCTGTTTGCCCAGCACGGGGATATTGAGTTCTATAAGATAAAGCCATAAACATGAGTTTCTGAGTCTTCTATCAAAAGTTACAGCGATTTATATGAAGTTGTACGAAAATGCTTTCTTTCGCCAAGACAGTGTGTTTCTCACTGTTACATGCATTTGAATGGGAAACTCGCCTGAAACAAAGTATAGGTTTTCATTATGTGAATAATTTTAAAATCTTAGCTCAAACGGCTGCAAAACCTGTTTGCCCAGCACGGGGATATTGAGTTCTATAAGATAAAGCCATAAACATGAGTTTCTGAGTCTTCTATCAAAAGTTACAGCGATTTATATGAAGTTGTACGAAAATGCTTTATTTCGCCAAGACAATGCGTTTCTCACTGTTACATGCATTTGAATGGGAAACTCGCCCGAGACAAAGTATAGGTTTTCATTATGTGAATAATTTTAAAATCTTAGCTCAAACGGCTGCAAAACCTGTTTGCCCAGCACGGGGATATTGAGTTCTATAAGATAAAGCCATAAACATGTGTTTCTGAGTCTTCTATCAAAAGTTACAGCGATTTATATGAAGTTGTACGAAAATGCTTTCTTTCGCCAAGACAGTGTGTTTCTCACTGTTACATGCATTTGAATGGGAAACTCGCCTGAAACAAAGTATAGGTTTTCATTATGTGAATAATTTTAAAATCTTAGCTCAAACAGCTGCAAAACCTGTTTGCCCAGCACGGGGATATTGAGTTCTATAAGATAAAGCCATAAACATGTTTGTCTGAGTCTTCTATCATAAGTTACAGCGATTTATATGAAGTTGTTCAAAAACGCTTTATTTCGCCAAGACAATGCGTTTCACACTGTTACATGCATTTGAATGGGAAACTCGCCCGAGACAAAGTATAGGTTTTCATTATGTGAATAATTTTAAAATCTTAGCTCAAACGGCTGCAAAACCTGTTTGCCCAGCACGGGGATATTGAGTTCTATAAGATAAAGCCATAAACATGAGTTTCTGAGTCTTCTATCAAAAGTTACAGCGATTTATATGAAGTTGTACGAAAATGCTTTCTTTCGCCAAGACAGTGTGTTTCTCACTGTTACATGCATTTGAATGGGAAACTCGCCTGAAACAAAGTATAGGTTTTCATTATGTGAATAATTTTAAAATCTTAGCTCAAACGGCTGCAAAACCTGTTTGCCCAGAACGGGAATATTGAGTTCTATAAGATAAAGCCATAAACATGTTTGTCTGAGTCTTCTATCAAAAGTTACAGCGATTTATATGAAGTTGTTCAAAAATGCTTTATTTCGCCAAGACAATGCGTTTCTCACTGTTACATGCATTTGAATGGGAAACTCGCCCGAGACAAAGTATAGGTTTTCATTATGTGAATAATTTTAAAATCTTAGCTCAAACGGCTGCAAAACCTGTTTGCCCAGCACGGGGATATTGAGTTCTATAAGATAAAGCCATAAACATGTTTGTCTGAGTCTTCTATCAAAAGTTACAGCGATTTATATGAAGTTGTTCAAAAACGCTTTATTTCGCCAAGACAATGCGTTTCACACTGTTACATGCATTTGAATGGGAAACTCGCCCGAGACAAAGTATAGGTTTTCATTATGTGAATAATTTTAAAATCTTAGCTCAAACGGCTGCAAAACCTGTTTGCCCAGCACGGGGATATTGAGTTCTATAAGATAAAGCCATAAACATGTGTTTCTGAGTCTTCTATCAAAAGTTACAGCGATTTATATGAAGTTGTACGAAAATGCTTTCTTTCGCCAAGACAGTGTGTTTCTCACTGTTACATGCATTTGAATGGGAAACTCGCCTGAAACAAAGTATAGGTTTTCATTATGTGAATAATTTTAAAATCTTAGCTCAAACAGCTGCAAAACCTGTTTGCCCAGCACGGGGATATTGAGTTCTATAAGATAAAGCCATAAACATGTTTGTCTGAGTCTTCTATCAAAAGTTACAGCGATTTATATGAAGTTGTTCAAAAACGCTTTATTTCGCCAAGACAATGCGTTTCACACTGTTACATGCATTTGAATGGGAAACTCGCCCGAGACAAAGTATAGGTTTTCATTATGTGAATAATTTTAAAATCTTAGCTCAAACGGCTGCAAAACCTGTTTGCCCAGCACGGGGATATTGAGTTCTATAAGATAAAGCCATAAACATGAGTTTCTGAGTCTTCTATCAAAAGTTACAGCGATTTATATGAAGTTGTACGAAAATGCTTTCTTTCGCCAAGACAGTGTGTTTCTCACTGTTACATGCATTTGAATGGGAAACTCGCCTGAAACAAAGTATAGGTTTTCATTATGTGAATAATTTTAAAATCTTAGCTCAAACGGCTGCAAAACCTGTTTGCCCAGCACGGGGATATTGAGTTCTATAAGATAAAGCCATAAACATGAGTTTCTGAGTCTTCTATCAAAAGTTACAGCGATTTATATGAAGTTGTACGAAAATGCTTTATTTCGCCAAGACAATGCGTTTCTCACTGTTACATGCATTTGAATGGGAAACTCGCCCGAGACAAAGTATAGGTTTTCATTATGTGAATAATTTTAAAATCTTAGCTCAAACGGCTGCAAAACCTGTTTGCCCAGCACGGGGATATTGAGTTCTATAAGATAAAGCCATAAACATGTGTTTCTGAGTCTTCTATCAAAAGTTACAGCGATTTATATGAAGTTGTACGAAAATGCTTTCTTTCGCCAAGACAGTGTGTTTCTCACTGTTACATGCATTTGAATGGGAAACTCGCCTGAAACAAAGTATAGGTTTTCATTATGTGAATAATTTTAAAATCTTAGCTCAAACAGCTGCAAAACCTGTTTGCCCAGCACGGGGATATTGAGTTCTATAAGATAAAGCCATAAACATGTTTGTCTGAGTCTTCTATCAAAAGTTACAGCGATTTATATGAAGTTGTTCAAAAACGCTTTATTTCGCCAAGACAATGCGTTTCACACTGTTACATGCATTTGAATGGGAAACTCGCCCGAGACAAAGTATAGGTTTTCATTATGTGAATAATTTTAAAATCTTAGCTCAAACGGCTGCAAAACCTGTTTGCCCAGCACGGGGATATTGAGTTCTATAAGATAAAGCCATAAACATGAGTTTCTGAGTCTTCTATCAAAAGTTACAGCGATTTATATGAAGTTGTACGAAAATGCTTTATTTCGCCAAGACAATGCGTTTCTCACTGTTACATGCATTTGAATGGGAAACTCGCCCGAGACAAAGTATAGGTTTTCATTATGTGAATAATTTTAAAATCTTAGCTCAAACGGCTGCAAAACCTGTTTGCCCAGCACGGGGATATTGAGTTCTATAAGATAAAGCCATAAACATGTGTTTCTGAGTCTTCTATCAAAAGTTACAGCGATTTATATGAAGTTGTACGAAAATGCTTTCTTTCGCCAAGACAGTGTGTTTCTCACTGTTACATGCATTTGAATGGGAAACTCGCCTGAAACAAAGTATAGGTTTTCATTATGTGAATAATTTTAAAATCTTAGCTCAAACAGCTGCAAAACCTGTTTGCCCAGCACGGGGATATTGAGTTCTATAAGATAAAGCCATAAACATGTTTGTCTGAGTCTTCTATCATAAGTTACAGCGATTTATATGAAGTTGTTCAAAAACGCTTTATTTCGCCAAGACAATGCGTTTCACACTGTTACATGCATTTGAATGGGAAACTCGCCCGAGACAAAGTATAGGTTTTCATTATGTGAATAATTTTAAAATCTTAGCTCAAACGGCTGCAAAACCTGTTTGCCCAGCACGGGGATATTGAGTTCTATAAGATAAAGCCATAAACATGAGTTTCTGAGTCTTCTATCAAAAGTTACAGCGATTTATATGAAGTTGTACGAAAATGCTTTCTTTCGCCAAGACAGTGTGTTTCTCACTGTTACATGCATTTGAATGGGAAACTCGCCTGAAACAAAGTATAGGTTTTCATTATGTGAATAATTTTAAAATCTTAGCTCAAACGGCTGCAAAACCTGTTTGCCCAGAACGGGAATATTGAGTTCTATAAGATAAAGCCATAAACATGTTTGTCTGAGTCTTCTATCAAAAGTTACAGCGATTTATATGAAGTTGTTCAAAAATGCTTTATTTCGCCAAGACAATGCGTTTCTCACTGTTACATGCATTTGAATGGGAAACTCGCCCGAGACAAAGTATAGGTTTTCATTATGTGAATAATTTTAAAATCTTAGCTCAAACGGCTGCAAAACCTGTTTGCCCAGCACGGGGATATTGAGTTCTATAAGATAAAGCCATAAACATGTTTGTCTGAGTCTTCTATCAAAAGTTACAGCGATTTATATGAAGTTGTTCAAAAACGCTTTATTTCGCCAAGACAATGCGTTTCACACTGTTACATGCATTTGAATGGGAAACTCGCCCGAGACAAAGTATAGGTTTTCATTATGTGAATAATTTTAAAATCTTAGCTCAAACGGCTGCAAAACCTGTTTGCCCAGCACGGGGATATTGAGTTCTATAAGATAAAGCCATAAACATGTGTTTCTGAGTCTTCTATCAAAAGTTACAGCGATTTATATGAAGTTGTACGAAAATGCTTTCTTTCGCCAAGACAGTGTGTTTCTCACTGTTACATGCATTTGAATGGGAAACTCGCCTGAAACAAAGTATAGGTTTTCATTATGTGAATAATTTTAAAATCTTAGCTCAAACAGCTGCAAAACCTGTTTGCCCAGCACGGGGATATTGAGTTCTATAAGATAAAGCCATAAACATGTTTGTCTGAGTCTTCTATCAAAAGTTACAGCGATTTATATGAAGTTGTTCAAAAACGCTTTATTTCGCCAAGACAATGCGTTTCACACTGTTACATGCATTTGAATGGGAAACTCGCCCGAGACAAAGTATAGGTTTTCATTATGTGAATAATTTTAAAATCTTAGCTCAAACGGCTGCAAAACCTGTTTGCCCAGCACGGGGATATTGAGTTCTATAAGATAAAGCCATAAACATGAGTTTCTGAGTCTTCTATCAAAAGTTACAGCGATTTATATGAAGTTGTACGAAAATGCTTTCTTTCGCCAAGACAGTGTGTTTCTCACTGTTACATGCATTTGAATGGGAAACTCGCCTGAAACAAAGTATAGGTTTTCATTATGTGAATAATTTTAAAATCTTAGCTCAAACGGCTGCAAAACCTGTTTGCCCAGCACGGGGATATTGAGTTCTATAAGATAAAGCCATAAACATGAGTTTCTGAGTCTTCTATCAAAAGTTACAGCGATTTATATGAAGTTGTACGAAAATGCTTTATTTCGCCAAGACAATGCGTTTCTCACTGTTACATGCATTTGAATGGGAAACTCGCCCGAGACAAAGTATAGGTTTTCATTATGTGAATAATTTTAAAATCTTAGCTCAAACGGCTGCAAAACCTGTTTGCCCAGCACGGGGATATTGAGTTCTATAAGATAAAGCCATAAACATGTGTTTCTGAGTCTTCTATCAAAAGTTACAGCGATTTATATGAAGTTGTACGAAAATGCTTTCTTTCGCCAAGACAGTGTGTTTCTCACTGTTACATGCATTTGAATGGGAAACTCGCCTGAAACAAAGTATAGGTTTTCATTATGTGAATAATTTTAAAATCTTAGCTCAAACGGCTGCAAAACCTGTTTGCCCAGCACGGGGATATTGAGTTCTATAAGATAAAGCCATAAACATGAGTTTCTGAGTCTTCTATCAAAAGTTACAGCGATTTATATGAAGTTGTACGAAAATGCTTTCTTTCGCCAAGACAGTGTGTTTCTCACTGTTACATGCATTTGAATGGGAAACTCGCCTGAAACAAAGTATAGGTTTTCATTATGTGAATAATTTTAAAATCTTAGCTCAAACGGCTGCAAAACCTGTTTGCCCAGCACGGGGATATTGAGTTCTATAAGATAAAGCCATAAACATGAGTTTCTGAGTCTTCTATCAAAAGTTACAGCGATTTATATGAAGTTGTACGAAAATGCTTTATTTCGCCAAGACAATGCGTTTCTCACTGTTACATGCATTTGAATGGGAAACTCGCCCGAGACAAAGTATAGGTTTTCATTATGTGAATAATTTTAAAATCTTAGCTCAAACGGCTGCAAAACCTGTTTGCCCAGCACGGGGATATTGAGTTCTATAAGATAAAGCCATAAACATGTGTTTCTGAGTCTTCTATCAAAAGTTACAGCGATTTATATGAAGTTGTACGAAAATGCTTTCTTTCGCCAAGACAGTGTGTTTCTCACTGTTACATGCATTTGAATGGGAAACTCGCCTGAAACAAAGTATAGGTTTTCATTATGTGAATAATTTTAAAATCTTAGCTCAAACAGCTGCAAAACCTGTTTGCCCAGCACGGGGATATTGAGTTCTATAAGATAAAGCCATAAACATGTTTGTCTGAGTCTTCTATCATAAGTTACAGCGATTTATATGAAGTTGTTCAAAAACGCTTTATTTCGCCAAGACAATGCGTTTCACACTGTTACATGCATTTGAATGGGAAACTCGCCCGAGACAAAGTATAGGTTTTCATTATGTGAATAATTTTAAAATCTTAGCTCAAACGGCTGCAAAACCTGTTTGCCCAGCACGGGGATATTGAGTTCTATAAGATAAAGCCATAAACATGAGTTTCTGAGTCTTCTATCAAAAGTTACAGCGATTTATATGAAGTTGTACGAAAATGCTTTCTTTCGCCAAGACAGTGTGTTTCTCACTGTTACATGCATTTGAATGGGAAACTCGCCTGAAACAAAGTATAGGTTTTCATTATGTGAATAATTTTAAAATCTTAGCTCAAACGGCTGCAAAACCTGTTTGCCCAGAACGGGAATATTGAGTTCTATAAGATAAAGCCATAAACATGTTTGTCTGAGTCTTCTATCAAAAGTTACAGCGATTTATATGAAGTTGTTCAAAAATGCTTTATTTCGCCAAGACAATGCGTTTCTCACTGTTACATGCATTTGAATGGGAAACTCGCCCGAGACAAAGTATAGGTTTTCATTATGTGAATAATTTTAAAATCTTAGCTCAAACGGCTGCAAAACCTGTTTGCCCAGCACGGGGATATTGAGTTCTATAAGATAAAGCCATAAACATGTTTGTCTGAGTCTTCTATCAAAAGTTACAGCGATTTATATGAAGTTGTTCAAAAACGCTTTATTTCGCCAAGACAATGCGTTTCACACTGTTACATGCATTTGAATGGGAAACTCGCCCGAGACAAAGTATAGGTTTTCATTATGTGAATAATTTTAAAATCTTAGCTCAAACGGCTGCAAAACCTGTTTGCCCAGCACGGGGATATTGAGTTCTATAAGATAAAGCCATAAACATGTGTTTCTGAGTCTTCTATCAAAAGTTACAGCGATTTATATGAAGTTGTACGAAAATGCTTTCTTTCGCCAAGACAGTGTGTTTCTCACTGTTACATGCATTTGAATGGGAAACTCGCCTGAAACAAAGTATAGGTTTTCATTATGTGAATAATTTTAAAATCTTAGCTCAAACAGCTGCAAAACCTGTTTGCCCAGCACGGGGATATTGAGTTCTATAAGATAAAGCCATAAACATGTTTGTCTGAGTCTTCTATCAAAAGTTACAGCGATTTATATGAAGTTGTTCAAAAACGCTTTATTTCGCCAAGACAATGCGTTTCACACTGTTACATGCATTTGAATGGGAAACTCGCCCGAGACAAAGTATAGGTTTTCATTATGTGAATAATTTTAAAATCTTAGCTCAAACGGCTGCAAAACCTGTTTGCCCAGCACGGGGATATTGAGTTCTATAAGATAAAGCCATAAACATGAGTTTCTGAGTCTTCTATCAAAAGTTACAGCGATTTATATGAAGTTGTACGAAAATGCTTTCTTTCGCCAAGACAGTGTGTTTCTCACTGTTACATGCATTTGAATGGGAAACTCGCCTGAAACAAAGTATAGGTTTTCATTATGTGAATAATTTTAAAATCTTAGCTCAAACGGCTGCAAAACCTGTTTGCCCAGCACGGGGATATTGAGTTCTATAAGATAAAGCCATAAACATGAGTTTCTGAGTCTTCTATCAAAAGTTACAGCGATTTATATGAAGTTGTACGAAAATGCTTTATTTCGCCAAGACAATGCGTTTCTCACTGTTACATGCATTTGAATGGGAAACTCGCCCGAGACAAAGTATAGGTTTTCATTATGTGAATAATTTTAAAATCTTAGCTCAAACGGCTGCAAAACCTGTTTGCCCAGCACGGGGATATTGAGTTCTATAAGATAAAGCCATAAACATGTGTTTCTGAGTCTTCTATCAAAAGTTACAGCGATTTATATGAAGTTGTACGAAAATGCTTTCTTTCGCCAAGACAGTGTGTTTCTCACTGTTACATGCATTTGAATGGGAAACTCGCCTGAAACAAAGTATAGGTTTTCATTATGTGAATAATTTTAAAATCTTAGCTCAAACAGCTGCAAAACCTGTTTGCCCAGCACGGGGATATTGAGTTCTATAAGATAAAGCCATAAACATGTTTGTCTGAGTCTTCTATCAAAAGTTACAGCGATTTATATGAAGTTGTTCAAAAACGCTTTATTTCGCCAAGACAATGCGTTTCACACTGTTACATGCATTTGAATGGGAAACTCGCCCGAGACAAAGTATAGGTTTTCATTATGTGAATAATTTTAAAATCTTAGCTCAAACGGCTGCAAAACCTGTTTGCCCAGCACGGGGATATTGAGTTCTATAAGATAAAGCCATAAACATGAGTTTCTGAGTCTTCTATCAAAAGTTACAGCGATTTATATGAAGTTGTACGAAAATGCTTTCTTTCGCCAAGACAGTGTGTTTCTCACTGTTACATGCATTTGAATGGGAAACTCGCCTGAAACAAAGTATAGGTTTTCATTATGTGAATAATTTTAAAATCTTAGCTCAAACGGCTGCAAAACCTGTTTGCCCAGCACGGGGATATTGAGTTCTATAAGATAAAGCCATAAACATGAGTTTCTGAGTCTTCTATCAAAAGTTACAGCGATTTATATGAAGTTGTACGAAAATGCTTTATTTCGCCAAGACAATGCGTTTCTCACTGTTACATGCATTTGAATGGGAAACTCGCCCGAGACAAAGTATAGGTTTTCATTATGTGAATAATTTTAAAATCTTAGCTCAAACGGCTGCAAAACCTGTTTGCCCAGCACGGGGATATTGAGTTCTATAAGATAAAGCCATAAACATGTGTTTCTGAGTCTTCTATCAAAAGTTACAGCGATTTATATGAAGTTGTACGAAAATGCTTTCTTTCGCCAAGACAGTGTGTTTCTCACTGTTACATGCATTTGAATGGGAAACTCGCCTGAAACAAAGTATAGGTTTTCATTATGTGAATAATTTTAAAATCTTAGCTCAAACAGCTGCAAAACCTGTTTGCCCAGCACGGGGATATTGAGTTCTATAAGATAAAGCCATAAACATGTTTGTCTGAGTCTTCTATCAAAAGTTACAGCGATTTATATGAAGTTGTTCAAAAACGCTTTATTTCGCCAAGACAATGCGTTTCACACTGTTACATGCATTTGAATGGGAAACTCGCCCGAGACAAAGTATAGGTTTTCATTATGTGAATAATTTTAAAATCTTAGCTCAAACGGCTGCAAAACCTGTTTGCCCAGCACGGGGATATTGAGTTCTATAAGATAAAGCCATAAACATGAGTTTCTGAGTCTTCTATCAAAAGTTACAGCGATTTATATGAAGTTGTACGAAAATGCTTTCTTTCGCCAAGACAGTGTGTTTCTCACTGTTACATGCATTTGAATGGGAAACTCGCCTGAAACAAAGTATAGGTTTTCATTATGTGAATAATTTTAAAATCTTAGCTCAAACGGCTGCAAAACCTGTTTGCCCAGAACGGGAATATTGAGTTCTATAAGATAAAGCCATAAACATGTTTGTCTGAGTCTTCTATCAAAAGTTACAGCGATTTATATGAAGTTGTTCAAAAATGCTTTATTTCGCCAAGACAATGCGTTTCTCACTGTTACATGCATTTGAATGGGAAACTCGCCTGAAACAAAGTATAGGTTTTCATTATGTGAATAATTTTAAAATCTTAGCTCAAACGGCTGCAAAACCTGTTTGCCCAGCACGGGGATATTGAGTTCTATAAGATAAAGCCATAAACATGAGTTTCTGAGTCTTCTATCAAAAGTTACAGCGATTTATATGAAGTTGTTCAAAAATGCTTTATTTCGCCAAGACAATGCGTTTCTCACTGTTACATGCATTTGAATGGGAAACTCGCCCGAGACAAAGTATAGGTTTTCATTATGTGAATAATTTTAAAATCTTAGCTCAAACGGCTGCAAAACCTGTTTGCCCAGCACGGGGATATTGAGTTCTATAAGATAAAGCCATAAACATGTGTTTCTGAGTCTTCTATCAAAAGTTACAGCGATTTATATGAAGTTGTTCAAAAATGCTTTATTTCGCCAAGACAATGCGTTTCTCACTGTTACATGCATTTGAATGGGAAACTCGCCCGAGACAAAGTATAGGTTTTCATTATGTGAATAATTTTTAAAATCTTAGCTCAAACGGCTGCAAAACCTGTTTGCCCAGCACGGGGATATTGAGTTCTATAAGATAAAGCCATAAACATGAGTTTCTGAGTCTTCTATCAAAAGTTACAGCGATTTATATGAAGTTGTTCAAAAATGCTTTATTTCGCCAAGACAATGCGTTTCTCACTGTTACATGCATTTGAATGGGAAACTCGCCCGAGACAAAGTATAGGTTTTCATTATGTGAATAATTTTAAAATCTTAGCTCAAACGGCTGCAAAACCTGTTTGCCCAGCACGGGGATATTGAGTTCTATAAGATAAAGCCATAAACATGTGTTTCTGAGTCTTCTATCAAAAGTTACAGCGATTTATATGAAGTTGTACGAAAATGCTTTCTTTCGCCAAGACAGTGTGTTTCTCACTGTTACATGCATTTGAATGGGAAACTCGCCTGAAACAAAGTATAGGTTTTCATTATGTGAATAATTTTAAAATCTTAGCTCAAACAGCTGCAAAACCTGTTTGCCCAGCACGGGGATATTGAGTTCTATAAGATAAAGCCATAAACATGTTTGTCTGAGTCTTCTATCAAAAGTTACAGCGATTTATATGAAGTTGTTCAAAAATGCTTTATTTCGCCAAGACAATGCGTTTCTCACTGTTACATGCATTTGAATGGGAAACTCGCCCGAGACAAAGTATAGGTTTTCATTATGTGAATAATTTTTAAAATCTTAGCTCAAACGGCTGCAAAACCTGTTTGCCCAGCACGGGGATATTGAGTTCTATAAGATAAAGCCATAAACATGTGTTTCTGAGTCTTCTATCAAAAGTTACAGCGATTTATATGAAGTTGTACGAAAATGCTTTCTTTCGCCAAGACAGTGTGTTTCTCACTGTTACATGCATTTGAATGGGAAACTCGCCTGAAACAAAGTATAGGTTTTCATTATGTGAATAATTTTAAAATCTTAGCTCAAACAGCTGCAAAACCTGTTTGCCCAGCACGGGGATATTGAGTTCTATAAGATAAAGCCATAAACATGTTTGTCTGAGTCTTCTATCAAAAGTTACAGCGATTTATATGAAGTTGTTCAAAAACGCTTTATTTCGCCAAGACAATGCGTTTCACACTGTTACATGCATTTGAATGGGAAACTCGCCCGAGACAAAGTATAGGTTTTCATTATGTGAATAATTTTAAAATCTTAGCTCAAACGGCTGCAAAACCTGTTTGCCCAGCACGGGGATATTGAGTTCTATAAGATAAAGCCATAAACATGAGTTTCTGAGTCTTCTATCAAAAGTTACAGCGATTTATATGAAGTTGTACGAAAATGCTTTCTTTCGCCAAGACAGTGTGTTTCTCACTGTTACATGCATTTGAATGGGAAACTCGCCTGAAACAAAGTATAGGTTTTCATTATGTGAATAATTTTAAAATCTTAGCTCAAACGGCTGCAAAACCTGTTTGCCCAGCACGGGGATATTGAGTTCTATAAGATAAAGCCATAAACATGAGTTTCTGAGTCTTCTATCAAAAGTTACAGCGATTTATATGAAGTTGTACGAAAATGCTTTATTTCGCCAAGACAATGCGTTTCTCACTGTTACATGCATTTGAATGGGAAACTCGCCCGAGACAAAGTATAGGTTTTCATTATGTGAATAATTTTAAAATCTTAGCTCAAACGGCTGCAAAACCTGTTTGCCCAGCACGGGGATATTGAGTTCTATAAGATAAAGCCATAAACATGTGTTTCTGAGTCTTCTATCAAAAGTTACAGCGATTTATATGAAGTTGTACGAAAATGCTTTCTTTCGCCAAGACAGTGTGTTTCTCACTGTTACATGCATTTGAATGGGAAACTCGCCTGAAACAAAGTATAGGTTTTCATTATGTGAATAATTTTAAAATCTTAGCTCAAACAGCTGCAAAACCTGTTTGCCCAGCACGGGGATATTGAGTTCTATAAGATAAAGCCATAAACATGTTTGTCTGAGTCTTCTATCATAAGTTACAGCGATTTATATGAAGTTGTTCAAAAACGCTTTATTTCGCCAAGACAATGCGTTTCACACTGTTACATGCATTTGAATGGGAAACTCGCCCGAGACAAAGTATAGGTTTTCATTATGTGAATAATTTTAAAATCTTAGCTCAAACGGCTGCAAAACCTGTTTGCCCAGCACGGGGATATTGAGTTCTATAAGATAAAGCCATAAACATGAGTTTCTGAGTCTTCTATCAAAAGTTACAGCGATTTATATGAAGTTGTACGAAAATGCTTTCTTTCGCCAAGACAGTGTGTTTCTCACTGTTACATGCATTTGAATGGGAAACTCGCCTGAAACAAAGTATAGGTTTTCATTATGTGAATAATTTTAAAATCTTAGCTCAAACGGCTGCAAAACCTGTTTGCCCAGAACGGGAATATTGAGTTCTATAAGATAAAGCCATAAACATGTTTGTCTGAGTCTTCTATCAAAAGTTACAGCGATTTATATGAAGTTGTTCAAAAATGCTTTATTTCGCCAAGACAATGCGTTTCTCACTGTTACATGCATTTGAATGGGAAACTCGCCCGAGACAAAGTATAGGTTTTCATTATGTGAATAATTTTAAAATCTTAGCTCAAACGGCTGCAAAACCTGTTTGCCCAGCACGGGGATATTGAGTTCTATAAGATAAAGCCATAAACATGTTTGTCTGAGTCTTCTATCAAAAGTTACAGCGATTTATATGAAGTTGTTCAAAAACGCTTTATTTCGCCAAGACAATGCGTTTCACACTGTTACATGCATTTGAATGGGAAACTCGCCCGAGACAAAGTATAGGTTTTCATTATGTGAATAATTTTAAAATCTTAGCTCAAACGGCTGCAAAACCTGTTTGCCCAGCACGGGGATATTGAGTTCTATAAGATAAAGCCATAAACATGTGTTTCTGAGTCTTCTATCAAAAGTTACAGCGATTTATATGAAGTTGTACGAAAATGCTTTCTTTCGCCAAGACAGTGTGTTTCTCACTGTTACATGCATTTGAATGGGAAACTCGCCTGAAACAAAGTATAGGTTTTCATTATGTGAATAATTTTAAAATCTTAGCTCAAACAGCTGCAAAACCTGTTTGCCCAGCACGGGGATATTGAGTTCTATAAGATAAAGCCATAAACATGTTTGTCTGAGTCTTCTATCAAAAGTTACAGCGATTTATATGAAGTTGTTCAAAAACGCTTTATTTCGCCAAGACAATGCGTTTCACACTGTTACATGCATTTGAATGGGAAACTCGCCCGAGACAAAGTATAGGTTTTCATTATGTGAATAATTTTAAAATCTTAGCTCAAACGGCTGCAAAACCTGTTTGCCCAGCACGGGGATATTGAGTTCTATAAGATAAAACCATAAACATGAGTTTCTGAGTCTTCTATCAAAAGTTACAGCGATTTATATGAAGTTGTACGAAAATGCTTTCTTTCGCCAAGACAGTGTGTTTCTCACTGTTACATGCATTTGAATGGGAAACTCGCCTGAAACAAAGTATAGGTTTTCATTATGTGAATAATTTTAAAATCTTAGCTCAAACGGCTGCAAAACCTGTTTGCCCAGCACGGGGATATTGAGTTCTATAAGATAAAGCCATAAACATGAGTTTCTGAGTCTTCTATCAAAAGTTACAGCGATTTATATGAAGTTGTACGAAAATGCTTTATTTCGCCAAGACAATGCGTTTCTCACTGTTACATGCATTTGAATGGGAAACTCGCCCGAGACAAAGTATAGGTTTTCATTATGTGAATAATTTTAAAATCTTAGCTCAAACGGCTGCAAAACCTGTTTGCCCAGCACGGGGATATTGAGTTCTATAAGATAAAGCCATAAACATGTGTTTCTGAGTCTTCTATCAAAAGTTACAGCGATTTATATGAAGTTGTACGAAAATGCTTTCTTTCGCCAAGACAGTGTGTTTCTCACTGTTACATGCATTTGAATGGGAAACTCGCCTGAAACAAAGTATAGGTTTTCATTATGTGAATAATTTTAAAATCTTAGCTCAAACAGCTGCAAAACCTGTTTGCCCAGCACGGGGATATTGAGTTCTATAAGATAAAGCCATAAACATGTTTGTCTGAGTCTTCTATCAAAAGTTACAGCGATTTATATGAAGTTGTTCAAAAACGCTTTATTTCGCCAAGACAATGCGTTTCACACTGTTACATGCATTTGAATGGGAAACTCGCCCGAGACAAAGTATAGGTTTTCATTATGTGAATAATTTTAAAATCTTAGCTCAAACGGCTGCAAAACCTGTTTGCCCAGCACGGGGATATTGAGTTCTATAAGATAAAGCCATAAACATGAGTTTCTGAGTCTTCTATCAAAAGTTACAGCGATTTATATGAAGTTGTACGAAAATGCTTTCTTTCGCCAAGACAGTGTGTTTCTCACTGTTACATGCATTTGAATGGGAAACTCGCCTGAAACAAAGTATAGGTTTTCATTATGTGAATAATTTTAAAATCTTAGCTCAAACGGCTGCAAAACCTGTTTGCCCAGCACGGGGATATTGAGTTCTATAAGATAAAGCCATAAACATGAGTTTCTGAGTCTTCTATCAAAAGTTACAGCGATTTATATGAAGTTGTACGAAAATGCTTTATTTCGCCAAGACAATGCGTTTCTCACTGTTACATGCATTTGAATGGGAAACTCGCCCGAGACAAAGTATAGGTTTTCATTATGTGAATAATTTTAAAATCTTAGCTCAAACGGCTGCAAAACCTGTTTGCCCAGCACGGGGATATTGAGTTCTATAAGATAAAGCCATAAACATGTGTTTCTGAGTCTTCTATCAAAAGTTACAGCGATTTATATGAAGTTGTACGAAAATGCTTTCTTTCGCCAAGACAGTGTGTTTCTCACTGTTACATGCATTTGAATGGGAAACTCGCCTGAAACAAAGTATAGGTTTTCATTATGTGAATAATTTTAAAATCTTAGCTCAAACAGCTGCAAAACCTGTTTGCCCAGCACGGGGATATTGAGTTCTATAAGATAAAGCCATAAACATGTTTGTCTGAGTCTTCTATCATAAGTTACAGCGATTTATATGAAGTTGTTCAAAAACGCTTTATTTCGCCAAGACAATGCGTTTCACACTGTTACATGCATTTGAATGGGAAACTCGCCCGAGACAAAGTATAGGTTTTCATTATGTGAATAATTTTAAAATCTTAGCTCAAACGGCTGCAAAACCTGTTTGCCCAGCACGGGGATATTGAGTTCTATAAGATAAAGCCATAAACATGTGTTTCTGAGTCTTCTATCAAAAGTTACAGCGATTTATATGAAGTTGTACGAAAATGCTTTCTTTCGCCAAGACAGTGTGTTTCTCACTGTTACATGCATTTGAATGGGAAACTCGCCTGAAACAAAGTATAGGTTTTCATTATGTGAATAATTTTAAAATCTTAGCTCAAACAGCTGCAAAACCTGTTTGCCCAGCACGGGGATATTGAGTTCTATAAGATAAAGCCATAAACATGTTTGTCTGAGTCTTCTATCAAAAGTTACAGCGATTTATATGAAGTTGTTCAAAAACGCTTTATTTCGCCAAGACAATGCGTTTCACACTGTTACATGCATTTGAATGGGAAACTCGCCCGAGACAAAGTATAGGTTTTCATTATGTGAATAATTTTAAAATCTTAGCTCAAACGGCTGCAAAACCTGTTTGCCCAGCACGGGGATATTGAGTTCTATAAGATAAAGCCATAAACATGAGTTTCTGAGTCTTCTATCAAAAGTTACAGCGATTTATATGAAGTTGTACGAAAATGCTTTCTTTCGCCAAGACAGTGTGTTTCTCACTGTTACATGCATTTGAATGGGAAACTCGCCTGAAACAAAGTATAGGTTTTCATTATGTGAATAATTTTAAAATCTTAGCTCAAACGGCTGCAAAACCTGTTTGCCCAGCACGGGGATATTGAGTTCTATAAGATAAAGCCATAAACATGTGTTTCTGAGTCTTCTATCAAAAGTTACAGCGATTTATATGAAGTTGTACGAAAATGCTTTCTTTCGCCAAGACAGTGTGTTTCTCACTGTTACATGCATTTGAATGGGAAACTCGCCTGAAACAAAGTATAGGTTTTCATTATGTGAATAATTTTAAAATCTTAGCTCAAACAGCTGCAAAACCTGTTTGCCCAGCACGGGGATATTGAGTTCTATAAGATAAAGCCATAAACATGTTTGTCTGAGTCTTCTATCAAAAGTTACAGCGATTTATATGAAGTTGTTCAAAAACGCTTTATTTCGCCAAGACAATGCGTTTCACACTGTTACATGCATTTGAATGGGAAACTCGCCCGAGACAAAGTATAGGTTTTCATTATGTGAATAATTTTAAAATCTTAGCTCAAACGGCTGCAAAACCTGTTTGCCCAGCACGGGGATATTGAGTTCTATAAGATAAAGCCATAAACATGAGTTTCTGAGTCTTCTATCAAAAGTTACAGCGATTTATATGAAGTTGTACGAAAATGCTTTCTTTCGCCAAGACAGTGTGTTTCTCACTGTTACATGCATTTGAATGGGAAACTCGCCTGAAACAAAGTATAGGTTTTCATTATGTGAATAATTTTAAAATCTTAGCTCAAACGGCTGCAAAACCTGTTTGCCCAGCACGGGGATATTGAGTTCTATAAGATAAAGCCATAAACATGAGTTTCTGAGTCTTCTATCAAAAGTTACAGCGATTTATATGAAGTTGTACGAAAATGCTTTATTTCGCCAAGACAATGCGTTTCTCACTGTTACATGCATTTGAATGGGAAACTCGCCCGAGACAAAGTATAGGTTTTCATTATGTGAATAATTTTAAAATCTTAGCTCAAACGGCTGCAAAACCTGTTTGCCCAGCACGGGGATATTGAGTTCTATAAGATAAAGCCATAAACATGTGTTTCTGAGTCTTCTATCAAAAGTTACAGCGATTTATATGAAGTTGTACGAAAATGCTTTCTTTCGCCAAGACAGTGTGTTTCTCACTGTTACATGCATTTGAATGGGAAACTCGCCTGAAACAAAGTATAGGTTTTCATTATGTGAATAATTTTAAAATCTTAGCTCAAACAGCTGCAAAACCTGTTTGCCCAGCACGGGGATATTGAGTTCTATAAGATAAAGCCATAAACATGTTTGTCTGAGTCTTCTATCAAAAGTTACAGCGATTTATATGAAGTTGTTCAAAAACGCTTTATTTCGCCAAGACAATGCGTTTCACACTGTTACATGCATTTGAATGGGAAACTCGCCCGAGACAAAGTATAGGTTTTCATTATGTGAATAATTTTAAAATCTTAGCTCAAACGGCTGCAAAACCTGTTTGCCCAGCACGGGGATATTGAGTTCTATAAGATAAAGCCATAAACATGAGTTTCTGAGTCTTCTATCAAAAGTTACAGCGATTTATATGAAGTTGTACGAAAATGCTTTCTTTCGCCAAGACAGTGTGTTTCTCACTGTTACATGCATTTGAATGGGAAACTCGCCTGAAACAAAGTATAGGTTTTCATTATGTGAATAATTTTAAAATCTTAGCTCAAACGGCTGCAAAACCTGTTTGCCCAGCACGGGGATATTGAGTTCTATAAGATAAAGCCATAAACATGAGTTTCTGAGTCTTCTATCAAAAGTTACAGCGATTTATATGAAGTTGTACGAAAATGCTTTATTTCGCCAAGACAATGCGTTTCTCACTGTTACATGCATTTGAATGGGAAACTCGCCCGAGACAAAGTATAGGTTTTCATTATGTGAATAATTTTAAAATCTTAGCTCAAACGGCTGCAAAACCTGTTTGCCCAGCACGGGGATATTGAGTTCTATAAGATAAAGCCATAAACATGTGTTTCTGAGTCTTCTATCAAAAGTTACAGCGATTTATATGAAGTTGTACGAAAATGCTTTCTTTCGCCAAGACAGTGTGTTTCTCACTGTTACATGCATTTGAATGGGAAACTCGCCTGAAACAAAGTATAGGTTTTCATTATGTGAATAATTTTAAAATCTTAGCTCAAACAGCTGCAAAACCTGTTTGCCCAGCACGGGGATATTGAGTTCTATAAGATAAAGCCATAAACATGTTTGTCTGAGTCTTCTATCAAAAGTTACAGCGATTTATATGAAGTTGTTCAAAAACGCTTTATTTCGCCAAGACAATGCGTTTCACACTGTTACATGCATTTGAATGGGAAACTCGCCCGAGACAAAGTATAGGTTTTCATTATGTGAATAATTTTAAAATCTTAGCTCAAACGGCTGCAAAACCTGTTTGCCCAGCACGGGGATATTGAGTTCTATAAGATAAAGCCATAAACATGAGTTTCTGAGTCTTCTATCAAAAGTTACAGCGATTTATATGAAGTTGTACGAAAATGCTTTCTTTCGCCAAGACAGTGTGTTTCTCACTGTTACATGCATTTGAATGGGAAACTCGCCTGAAACAAAGTATAGGTTTTCATTATGTGAATAATTTTAAAATCTTAGCTCAAACGGCTGCAAAACCTGTTTGCCCAGCACGGGGATATTGAGTTCTATAAGATAAAGCCATAAACATGAGTTTCTGAGTCTTCTATCAAAAGTTACAGCGATTTATATGAAGTTGTACGAAAATGCTTTCTTTCGCCAAGACAGTGTGTTTCTCACTGTTACATGCATTTGAATGGGAAACTCGCCTGAAACAAAGTATAGGTTTTCATTATGTGAATAATTTTAAAATCTTAGCTCAAACAGCTGCAAACCTGTTTGCCCAGCACGGGGATATTGAGTTCTATAAGATAAAGCCATAAACATGTTTGTCTGAGTCTTCTATCAAAAGTTACAGCGATTTATATGAAGTTGTTCAAAAACGCTTTATTTCGCCAAGACAATGCGTTTCACACTGTTACATGCATTTGAATGGGAAACTCGCCCGAGACAAAGTATAGGTTTTCATTATGTGAATAATTTTAAAATCTTAGCTCAAACGGCTGCAAAACCTGTTTGCCCAGCACGGGGATATTGAGTTCTATAAGATAAAGCCATAAACATGAGTTTCTGAGTCTTCTATCAAAAGTTACAGCGATTTATATGAAGTTGTACGAAAATGCTTTCTTTCGCCAAGACAGTGTGTTTCTCACTGTTACATGCATTTGAATGGGAAACTCGCCTGAAACAAAGTATAGGTTTTCATTATGTGAATAATTTTAAAATCTTAGCTCAAACGGCTGCAAAACCTGTTTGCCCAGCACGGGGATATTGAGTTCTATAAGATAAAGCCATAAACATGAGTTTCTGAGTCTTCTATCAAAAGTTACAGCGATTTATATGAAGTTGTACGAAAATGCTTTCTTTCGCCAAGACAGTGTGTTTCTCACTGTTACATGCATTTGAATGGGAAACTCGCCTGAAACAAAGTATAGGTTTTCATTATGTGAATAATTTTAAAATCTTAGCTCAAACGGCTGCAAAACCTGTTTGCCCAGAACGGGAATATTGAGTTCTATAAGATAAAGCCATAAACATGTTTGTCTGAGTCTTCTATCAAAAGTTACAGCGATTTATATGAAGTTGTTCAAAAATGCTTTATTTCGCCAAGACAATGCGTTTCTCACTGTTACATGCATTTGAATGGGAAACTCGCCCGAGACAAAGTATAGGTTTTCATTATGTGAATAATTTTAAAATCTTAGCTCAAACGGCTGCAAAACCTGTTTGCCCAGCACGGGGATATTGAGTTCTATAAGATAAAGCCATAAACATGTGTTTCTGAGTCTTCTATCAAAAGTTACAGCGATTTATATGAAGTTGTACGAAAATGCTTTCTTTCGCCAAGACAGTGTGTTTCTCACTGTTACATGCATTTGAATGGGAAACTCGCCTGAAACAAAGTATAGGTTTTCATTATGTGAATAATTTTAAAATCTTAGCTCAAACAGCTGCAAAACCTGTTTGCCCAGCACGGGGATATTGAGTTCTATAAGATAAAGCCATAAACATGTTTGTCTGAGTCTTCTATCAAAAGTTACAGCGATTTATATGAAGTTGTTCAAAAACGCTTTATTTCGCCAAGACAATGCGTTTCACACTGTTACATGCATTTGAATGGGAAACTCGCCCGAGACAAAGTATAGGTTTTCATTATGTGAATAATTTTAAAATCTTAGCTCAAACGGCTGCAAAACCTGTTTGCCCAGCACGGGGATATTGAGTTCTATAAGATAAAGCCATAAACATGAGTTTCTGAGTCTTCTATCAAAAGTTACAGCGATTTATATGAAGTTGTACGAAAATGCTTTCTTTCGCCAAGACAGTGTGTTTCTCACTGTTACATGCATTTGAATGGGAAACTCGCCTGAAACAAAGTATAGGTTTTCATTATGTGAATAATTTTAAAATCTTAGCTCAAACGGCTGCAAAACCTGTTTGCCCAGCACGGGGATATTGAGTTCTATAAGATAAAGCCATAAACATGAGTTTCTGAGTCTTCTATCAAAAGTTACAGCGATTTATATGAAGTTGTACGAAAATGCTTTCTTTCGCCAAGACAGTGTGTTTCTCACTGTTACATGCATTTGAATGGGAAACTCGCCTGAAACAAAGTATAGGTTTTCATTATGTGAATAATTTTAAAATCTTAGCTCAAACGGCTGCAAAACCTGTTTGCCCAGAACGGGAATATTGAGTTCTATAAGATAAAGCCATAAACATGTTTGTCTGAGTCTTCTATCAAAAGTTACAGCGATTTATATGAAGTTGTTCAAAAATGCTTTATTTCGCCAAGACAATGCGTTTCTCACTGTTACATGCATTTGAATGGGAAACTCGCCCGAGACAAAGTATAGGTTTTCATTATGTGAATAATTTTAAAATCTTAGCTCAAACGGCTGCAAAACCTGTTTGCCCAGCACGGGGATATTGAGTTCTATAAGATAAAGCCATAAACATGTGTTTCTGAGTCTTCTATCAAAAGTTACAGCGATTTATATGAAGTTGTACGAAAATGCTTTCTTTCGCCAAGACAGTGTGTTTCTCACTGTTACATGCATTTGAATGGGAAACTCGCCTGAAACAAAGTATAGGTTTTCATTATGTGAATAATTTTAAAATCTTAGCTCAAACAGCTGCAAAACCTGTTTGCCCAGCACGGGGATATTGAGTTCTATAAGATAAAGCCATAAACATGTTTGTCTGAGTCTTCTATCAAAAGTTACAGCGATTTATATGAAGTTGTTCAAAAACGCTTTATTTCGCCAAGACAATGCGTTTCACACTGTTACATGCATTTGAATGGGAAACTCGCCCGAGACAAAGTATAGGTTTTCATTATGTGAATAATTTTAAAATCTTAGCTCAAACGGCTGCAAAACCTGTTTGCCCAGCACGGGGATATTGAGTTCTATAAGATAAAGCCATAAACATGTGTTTCTGAGTCTTCTATCAAAAGTTACAGCGATTTATATGAAGTTGTACGAAAATGCTTTCTTTCGCCAAGACAGTGTGTTTCTCACTGTTACATGCATTTGAATGGGAAACTCGCCTGAAACAAAGTATAGGTTTTCATTATGTGAATAATTTTAAAATCTTAGCTCAAACGGCTGCAAAACCTGTTTGCCCAGCACGGGGATATTGAGTTCTATAAGATAAAGCCATAAACATGAGTTTCTGAGTCTTCTATCAAAAGTTACAGCGATTTATATGAAGTTGTACGAAAATGCTTTCTTTCGCCAAGACAGTGTGTTTCTCACTGTTACATGCATTTGAATGGGAAACTCGCCTGAAACAAAGTATAGGTTTTCATTATGTGAATAATTTTAAAATCTTAGCTCAAACGGCTGCAAAACCTGTTTGCCCAGCACGGGGATATTGAGTTCTATAAGATAAAGCCATAAACATGTGTTTCTGAGTCTTCTATCAAAAGTTACAGCGATTTATATGAAGTTGTACGAAAATGCTTTCTTTCGCCAAGACAGTGTGTTTCTCACTGTTACATGCATTTGAATGGGAAACTCGCCTGAAACAAAGTATAGGTTTTCATTATGTGAATAATTTTAAAATCTTAGCTCAAACAGCTGCAAACCTGTTTGCCCAGCACGGGGATATTGAGTTCTATAAGATAAAGCCATAAACATGTTTGTCTGAGTCTTCTATCAAAAGTTACAGCGATTTATATGAAGTTGTTCAAAAACGCTTTATTTCGCCAAGACAATGCGTTTCACACTGTTACATGCATTTGAATGGGAAACTCGCCCGAGACAAAGTATAGGTTTTCATTATGTGAATAATTTTAAAATCTTAGCTCAAACGGCTGCAAAACCTGTTTGCCCAGCACGGGGATATTGAGTTCTATAAGATAAAGCCATAAACATGAGTTTCTGAGTCTTCTATCAAAAGTTACAGCGATTTATATGAAGTTGTACGAAAATGCTTTCTTTCGCCAAGACAGTGTGTTTCTCACTGTTACATGCATTTGAATGGGAAACTCGCCTGAAACAAAGTATAGGTTTTCATTATGTGAATAATTTTAAAATCTTAGCTCAAACGGCTGCAAAACCTGTTTGCCCAGCACGGGGATATTGAGTTCTATAAGATAAAGCCATAAACATGAGTTTCTGAGTCTTCTATCAAAAGTTACAGCGATTTATATGAAGTTGTTCAAAAATGCTTTATTTCGCCAAGACAATGCGTTTCTCACTGTTACATGCATTTGAATGGGAAACTCGCCCGAGACAAAGTATAGGTTTTCATTATGTGAATAATTTTAAAATCTTAGCTCAAACGGCTGCAAAACCTGTTTGCCCAGCACGGGGATATTGAGTTCTATAAGATAAAGCCATAAACATGTGTTTCTGAGTCTTCTATCAAAAGTTACAGCGATTTATATGAAGTTGTACGAAAATGCTTTCTTTCGCCAAGACAGTGTGTTTCTCACTGTTACATGCATTTGAATGGGAAACTCGCCTGAAACAAAGTATAGGTTTTCATTATGTGAATAATTTTAAAATCTTAGCTCAAACGGCTGCAAAACCTGTTTGCCCAGCACGGGGATATTGAGTTCTATAAGATAAAGCCATAAACATGAGTTTCTGAGTCTTCTATCAAAAGTTACAGCGATTTATATGAAGTTGTACGAAAATGCTTTCTTTCGCCAAGACAGTGTGTTTCTCACTGTTACATGCATTTGAATGGGAAACTCGCCTGAAACAAAGTATAGGTTTTCATTATGTGAATAATTTTAAAATCTTAGCTCAAACGGCTGCAAAACCTGTTTGCCCAGCACGGGGATATTGAGTTCTATAAGATAAAGCCATAAACATGTGTTTCTGAGTCTTCTATCAAAAGTTACAGCGATTTATATGAAGTTGTACGAAAATGCTTTCTTTCGCCAAGACAGTGTGTTTCTCACTGTTACATGCATTTGAATGGGAAACTCGCCTGAAACAAAGTATAGGTTTTCATTATGTGAATAATTTTAAAATCTTAGCTCAAACAGCTGCAAACCTGTTTGCCCAGCACGGGGATATTGAGTTCTATAAGATAAAGCCATAAACATGTTTGTCTGAGTCTTCTATCAAAAGTTACAGCGATTTATATGAAGTTGTTCAAAAACGCTTTATTTCGCCAAGACAATGCGTTTCACACTGTTACATGCATTTGAATGGGAAACTCGCCCGAGACAAAGTATAGGTTTTCATTATGTGAATAATTTTAAAATCTTAGCTCAAACGGCTGCAAAACCTGTTTGCCCAGCACGGGGATATTGAGTTCTATAAGATAAAGCCATAAACATGAGTTTCTGAGTCTTCTATCAAAAGTTACAGCGATTTATATGAAGTTGTACGAAAATGCTTTCTTTCGCCAAGACAGTGTGTTTCTCACTGTTACATGCATTTGAATGGGAAACTCGCCTGAAACAAAGTATAGGTTTTCATTATGTGAATAATTTTAAAATCTTAGCTCAAACGGCTGCAAAACCTGTTTGCCCAGCACGGGGATATTGAGTTCTATAAGATAAAGCCATAAACATGTGTTTCTGAGTCTTCTATCAAAAGTTACAGCGATTTATATGAAGTTGTACGAAAATGCTTTCTTTCGCCAAGACAGTGTGTTTCTCACTGTTACATGCATTTGAATGGGAAACTCGCCTGAAACAAAGTATAGGTTTTCATTATGTGAATAATTTTAAAATCTTAGCTCAAACAGCTGCAAAACCTGTTTGCCCAGCACGGGGATATTGAGTTCTATAAGATAAAGCCATAAACATGTTTGTCTGAGTCTTCTATCAAAAGTTACAGCGATTTATATGAAGTTGTTCAAAAACGCTTTATTTCGCCAAGACAATGCGTTTCACACTGTTACATGCATTTGAATGGGAAACTCGCCCGAGACAAAGTATAGGTTTTCATTATGTGAATAATTTTAAAATCTTAGCTCAAACGGCTGCAAAACCTGTTTGCCCAGCACGGGGATATTGAGTTCTATAAGATAAAGCCATAAACATGAGTTTCTGAGTCTTCTATCAAAAGTTACAGCGATTTATATGAAGTTGTACGAAAATGCTTTCTTTCGCCAAGACAGTGTGTTTCTCACTGTTACATGCATTTGAATGGGAAACTCGCCTGAAACAAAGTATAGGTTTTCATTATGTGAATAATTTTAAAATCTTAGCTCAAACGGCTGCAAAACCTGTTTGCCCAGCACGGGGATATTGAGTTCTATAAGATAAAGCCATAAACATGAGTTTCTGAGTCTTCTATCAAAAGTTACAGCGATTTATATGAAGTTGTACGAAAATGCTTTCTTTCGCCAAGACAGTGTGTTTCTCACTGTTACATGCATTTGAATGGGAAACTCGCCTGAAACAAAGTATAGGTTTTCATTATGTGAATAATTTTAAAATCTTAGCTCAAACGGCTGCAAAACCTGTTTGCCCAGAACGGGAATATTGAGTTCTATAAGATAAAGCCATAAACATGTTTGTCTGAGTCTTCTATCAAAAGTTACAGCGATTTATATGAAGTTGTTCAAAAACGCTTTATTTCGCCAAGACAATGCGTTTCACACTGTTACATGCATTTGAATGGGAAACTCGCCCGAGACAAAGTATAGGTTTTCATTATGTGAATAATTTTAAAATCTTAGCTCAAACGGCTGCAAAACCTGTTTGCCCAGCACGGGGATATTGAGTTCTATAAGATAAAGCCATAAACATGAGTTTCTGAGTCTTCTATCAAAAGTTACAGCGATTTATATGAAGTTGTACGAAAATGCTTTCTTTCGCCAAGACAGTGTGTTTCTCACTGTTACATGCATTTGAATGGGAAACTCGCCTGAAACAAAGTATAGGTTTTCATTATGTGAATAATTTTAAAATCTTAGCTCAAACGGCTGCAAAACCTGTTTGCCCAGAACGGGAATATTGAGTTCTATAAGATAAAGCCATAAACATGTTTGTCTGAGTCTTCTATCAAAAGTTACAGCGATTTATATGAAGTTGTTCAAAAATGCTTTATTTCGCCAAGACAATGCGTTTCTCACTGTTACATGCATTTGAATGGGAAACTCGCCCGAGACAAAGTATAGGTTTTCATTATGTGAATAATTTTAAAATCTTAGCTCAAACGGCTGCAAAACCTGTTTGCCCAGCACGGGGATATTGAGTTCTATAAGATAAAGCCATAAACATGTGTTTCTGAGTCTTCTATCAAAAGTTACAGCGATTTATATGAAGTTGTACGAAAATGCTTTATTTCGCCAAGACAGTGTGTTTCTCACTGTTACATGCATTTGAATGGGAAACTCGCCTGAAACAAAGTATAGGTTTTCATTATGTGAATAATTTTAAAATCTTAGCTCAAACAGCTGCAAAACCTGTTTGCCCAGCACGGGGATATTGAGTTCTATAAGATAAAGCCATAAACATGTTTGTCTGAGTCTTCTATCAAAAGTTACAGCGATTTATATGAAGTTGTTCAAAAACGCTTTATTTCGCCAAGACAATGCGTTTCACACTGTTACATGCATTTGAATGGGAAACTCGCCCGAGACAAAGTATAGGTTTTCATTATGTGAATAATTTTAAAATCTTAGCTCAAACGGCTGCAAAACCTGTTTGCCCAGCACGGGGATATTGAGTTCTATAAGATAAAGCCATAAACATGAGTTTCTGAGTCTTCTATCAAAAGTTACAGCGATTTATATGAAGTTGTACGAAAATGCTTTCTTTCGCCAAGACAGTGTGTTTCTCACTGTTACATGCATTTGAATGGGAAACTCGCCTGAAACAAAGTATAGGTTTTCATTATGTGAATAATTTTAAAATCTTAGCTCAAACGGCTGCAAAACCTGTTTGCCCAGCACGGGGATATTGAGTTCTATAAGATAAAGCCATAAACATGAGTTTCTGAGTCTTCTATCAAAAGTTACAGCGATTTATATGAAGTTGTACGAAAATGCTTTCTTTCGCCAAGACAGTGTGTTTCTCACTGTTACATGCATTTGAATGGGAAACTCGCCTGAAACAAAGTATAGGTTTTCATTATGTGAATAATTTTAAAATCTTAGCTCAAACGGCTGCAAAACCTGTTTGCCCAGAACGGGAATATTGAGTTCTATAAGATAAAGCCATAAACATGTTTGTCTGAGTCTTCTATCAAAAGTTACAGCGATTTATATGAAGTTGTTCAAAAATGCTTTATTTCGCCAAGACAATGCGTTTCTCACTGTTACATGCATTTGAATGGGAAACTCGCCTGAAACAAAGTATAGGTTTTCATTATGTGAATAATTTTAAAATCTTAGCTCAAACGGCTGCAAAACCTGTTTGCCCAGCACGGGGATATTGAGTTCTATAAGATAAAGCCATAAACATGTGTTTCTGAGTCTTCTATCAAAAGTTACAGCGATTTATATGAAGTTGTACGAAAATGCTTTCTTTCGCCAAGACAGTGTGTTTCTCACTGTTACATGCATTTGAATGGGAAACTCGCCTGAAACAAAGTATAGGTTTTCATTATGTGAATAATTTTAAAATCTTAGCTCAAACAGCTGCAAAACCTGTTTGCCCAGCACGGGGATATTGAGTTCTATAAGATAAAGCCATAAACATGTTTGTCTGAGTCTTCTATCAAAAGTTACAGCGATTTATATGAAGTTGTTCAAAAACGCTTTATTTCGCCAAGACAATGCGTTTCACACTGTTACATGCATTTGAATGGGAAACTCGCCCGAGACAAAGTATAGGTTTTCATTATGTGAATAATTTTAAAATCTTAGCTCAAACGGCTGCAAAACCTGTTTGCCCAGCACGGGGATATTGAGTTCTATAAGATAAAGCCATAAACATGAGTTTCTGAGTCTTCTATCAAAAGTTACAGCGATTTATATGAAGTTGTACGAAAATGCTTTCTTTCGCCAAGACAGTGTGTTTCTCACTGTTACATGCATTTGAATGGGAAACTCGCCTGAAACAAAGTATAGGTTTTCATTATGTGAATAATTTTAAAATCTTAGCTCAAACGGCTGCAAAACCTGTTTGCCCAGCACGGGGATATTGAGTTCTATAAGATAAAGCCATAAACATGAGTTTCTGAGTCTTCTATCAAAAGTTACAGCGATTTATATGAAGTTGTACGAAAATGCTTTCTTTCGCCAAGACAGTGTGTTTCTCACTGTTACATGCATTTGAATGGGAAACTCGCCTGAAACAAAGTATAGGTTTTCATTATGTGAATAATTTTAAAATCTTAGCTCAAACGGCTGCAAAACCTGTTTGCCCAGAACGGGAATATTGAGTTCTATAAGATAAAGCCATAAACATGTTTGTCTGAGTCTTCTATCAAAAGTTACAGCGATTTATATGAAGTTGTTCAAAAATGCTTTATTTCGCCAAGACAATGCGTTTCTCACTGTTACATGCATTTGAATGGGAAACTCGCCTGAAACAAAGTATAGGTTTTCATTATGTGAATAATTTTAAAATCTTAGCTCAAACGGCTGCAAAACCTGTTTGCCCAGCACGGGGATATTGAGTTCTATAAGATAAAGCCATAAACATGTGTTTCTGAGTCTTCTATCAAAAGTTACAGCGATTTATATGAAGTTGTACGAAAATGCTTTCTTTCGCCAAGACAGTGTGTTTCTCACTGTTACATGCATTTGAATGGGAAACTCGCCTGAAACAAAGTATAGGTTTTCATTATGTGAATAATTTTAAAATCTTAGCTCAAACAGCTGCAAAACCTGTTTGCCCAGCACGGGGATATTGAGTTCTATAAGATAAAGCCATAAACATGTTTGTCTGAGTCTTCTATCAAAAGTTACAGCGATTTATATGAAGTTGTTCAAAAACGCTTTATTTCGCCAAGACAATGCGTTTCACACTGTTACATGCATTTGAATGGGAAACTCGCCCGAGACAAAGTATAGGTTTTCATTATGTGAATAATTTTAAAATCTTAGCTCAAACGGCTGCAAAACCTGTTTGCCCAGCACGGGGATATTGAGTTCTATAAGATAAAGCCATAAACATGAGTTTCTGAGTCTTCTATCAAAAGTTACAGCGATTTATATGAAGTTGTACGAAAATGCTTTCTTTCGCCAAGACAGTGTGTTTCTCACTGTTACATGCATTTGAATGGGAAACTCGCCTGAAACAAAGTATAGGTTTTCATTATGTGAATAATTTTAAAATCTTAGCTCAAACGGCTGCAAAACCTGTTTGCCCAGAACGGGAATATTGAGTTCTATAAGATAAAGCCATAAACATGTTTGTCTGAGTCTTCTATCAAAAGTTACAGCGATTTATATGAAGTTGTTCAAAAATGCTTTATTTCGCCAAGACAATGCGTTTCTCACTGTTACATGCATTTGAATGGGAAACTCGCCCGAGACAAAGTATAGGTTTTCATTATGTGAATAATTTTAAAATCTTAGCTCAAACGGCTGCAAAACCTGTTTGCCCAGCACGAGGATATTGAGTTCTATAAGATAAAGCCATAAACATGTGTTTCTGAGTCTTCTATCAAAAGTTACAGCGATTTATATGAAGTTGTACGAAAATGCTTTCTTTCGCCAAGACAGTGTGTTTCTCACTGTTACATGCATTTGAATGGGAAACTCGCCTGAAACAAAGTATAGGTTTTCATTATGTGAATAATTTTAAAATCTTAGCTCAAACAGCTGCAAAACCTGTTTGCCCAGCACGGGGATATTGAGTTCTATAAGATAAAGCCATAAACATGTTTGTCTGAGTCTTCTATCAAAAGTTACAGCGATTTATATGAAGTTGTTCAAAAACGCTTTATTTCGCCAAGACAATGCGTTTCACACTGTTACATGCATTTGAATGGGAAACTCGCCCGAGACAAAGTATAGGTTTTCATTATGTGAATAATTTTAAAATCTTAGCTCAAACGGCTGCAAAACCTGTTTGCCCAGCACGGGGATATTGAGTTCTATAAGATAAAGCCATAAACATGAGTTTCTGAGTCTTCTATCAAAAGTTACAGCGATTTATATGAAGTTGTACGAAAATGCTTTCTTTCGCCAAGACAGTGTGTTTCTCACTGTTACATGCATTTGAATGGGAAACTCGCCTGAAACAAAGTATAGGTTTTCATTATGTGAATAATTTTAAAATCTTAGCTCAAACAGCTGCAAAACCTGTTTGCCCAGCACGGGGATATTGAGTTCTATAAGATAAAGCCATAAACATGTTTGTCTGAGTCTTCTATCAAAAGTTACAGCGATTTATATGAAGTTGTTCAAAAATGCTTTATTTCGCCAAGACAATGCGTTTCTCACTGTTACATGCATTTGAATGGGAAACTCGCCTGAAACAAAGTATAGGTTTTCATTATGTGAATAATTTTAAAATCTTAGCTCAAACGGCTGCAAAACCTGTTTGCCCAGAACAGGGATATTGAGTTCTATAAGATAAAGCCATAAACATGTTTGTCTGAGTCTTCTATCAAAAGTTACAGCGATTTATATGAAGTTGTACGAAAATGCTTTATTTCGCCAAGACAGTGTGTTTCTCACTGTTACATGCATTTGAATGGGAAACTCGCCCGAGACAAAGTATAGGTTTTCATTATGTGAATAATTTTAAAATCTTAGCTCAAACGGCTGCAAAACCTGTTTGCCCAGAACGGGAATATTGAGTTCTATAAGATAAAGCCATAAACATGTTTGTCTGAGTCTTCTATCAAAAGTTACAGCGATTTATATGAAGTTGTTCAAAAACGCTTTATTTCGCCAAGACAATGCGTTTCTCACTGTTACATGCATTTGAATGGGAAACTCGCCCGAGACAAAGTATAGGTTTTCATTATGTGAATAATTTTAAAATCTTAGCTCAAACGGCTGCAAAACCTGTTTGCCCAGCACGGGGATATTGAGTTCTATAAGATAAAGCCATAAACATGTTTGTCTGAGTCTTCTATCAAAAGTTACAGCGATTTATATGAAGTTGTTCAAAAATGCTTTATTTCGCCAAGACAATGCGTTTCTCACTGTTACATGCATTTGAATGGGAAACTTGCCCGAGACAAAGTATAGGTTTTCATTATGTGAATAATTTTAAAATCTTAGCTCAAACGGCTGCAAAACCTGTTTGCCCAGCACGGGAATATTGAGTTCTATAAGATAAAGCCATAAACAGGTTTGTCTGAGTCTTCTATCAAAAGTTACAGCGATTTATATGAAGTTGTTCAAAAACGCTTTATTTCGCCAAGACAGTGTGTTTCTCACTGTTACATGCATTTGAATGGGAAACTCGCCTGAAACAAAGTATAGGTTTTCATTATGTGAATAATTTTAAAATCTTAGCTCAAACGGCTGCAAAACCTGTTTGCCCAGCACGGGGATATTGAGTTCTATAAGATAAAGCCATAAACATGTTTGTCTGAGTCTTCTATCAAAAGTTACAGCGATTTATATGAAGTTGTTCAAAAATGCTTTATTTCGCCAAGACAATGCGTTTCTCACTGTTACATGCATTTGAATGGGAAACTCGCCCGAGACAAAGTATAGGTTTTCATTATGTGAATAATTTTAAAATCTTAGCTCAAACGGCTGCAAAACCTGTTTGCCCAGCACGGGGATATTGAGTTCTATAAGATAAAGCCATAAACATGAGTTTCTGAGTCTTCTATCAAAAGTTACAGCGATTTATATGAAGTTGTACGAAAATGCTTTCTTTCGCCAAGACAGTGTGTTTCTCACTGTTACATGCATTTGAATGGGAAACTCGCCTGAAACAAAGTATAGGTTTTCATTATGTGAATAATTTTAAAATCTTAGCTCAAACGGCTGCAAAACCTGTTTGCCCAGCACGGGGATATTGAGTTCTATAAGATAAAGCCATAAACATGTGTTTCTGAGTCTTCTATCAAAAGTTACAGCGATTTATATGAAGTTGTACGAAAATGCTTTCTTTCGCCAAGACAGTGTGTTTCTCACTGTTACATGCATTTGAATGGGAAACTCGCCTGAAACAAAGTATAGGTTTTCATTATGTGAATAATTTTAAAATCTTAGCTCAAACGGCTGCAAAACCTGTTTGCCCAGCACGGGGATATTGAGTTCTATAAGATAAAGCCATAAACATGAGTTTCTGAGTCTTCTATCAAAAGTTACAGCGATTTATATGAAGTTGTACGAAAATGCTTTCTTTCGCCAAGACAGTGTGTTTCTCACTGTTACATGCATTTGAATGGGAAACTCGCCTGAAACAAAGTATAGGTTTTCATTATGTGAATAATTTTAAAATCTTAGCTCAAACGGCTGCAAAACCTGTTTGCCCAGCACGGGGATATTGAGTTCTATAAGATAAAGCCATAAACATGTTTGTCTGAGTCTTCTATCAAAAGTTACAGCGATTTATATGAAGTTGTTCAAAAACGCTTTATTTCGCCAAGACAATGCGTTTCACACTGTTACATGCATTTGAATGGGAAACTCGCCCGAGACAAAGTATAGGTTTTCATTATGTGAATAATTTTAAAATCTTAGCTCAAACGGCTGCAAAACCTGTTTGCCCAGCACGGGGATATTGAGTTCTATAAGATAAAGCCATAAACATGAGTTTCTGAGTCTTCTATCAAAAGTTACAGCGATTTATATGAAGTTGTACGAAAATGCTTTCTTTCGCCAAGACAGTGTGTTTCTCACTGTTACATGCATTTGAATGGGAAACTCGCCTGAAACAAAGTATAGGTTTTCATTATGTGAATAATTTTAAAATCTTAGCTCAAACGGCTGCAAAACCTGTTTGCCCAGCACGGGGATATTGAGTTCTATAAGATAAAGCCATAAACATTTTTGTCTGAGTCTTCTATCAAAAGTTACAGCGATTTATATGAAGTTGTACGAAAATGCTTTCTTTCGCCAAGACAGTGTGTTTCTCACTGTTACATGCATTTGAATGGGAAACTCGCCTGAAACAAAGTATAGGTTTTCATTATGTGAATAATTTTAAAATCTTAGCTCAAACAGCTGCAAAACCTGTTTGCCCAGCACGGGGATATTGAGTTCTATAAGATAAAGCCATAAACATGTTTGTCTGAGTCTTCTATCAAAAGTTACAGCGATTTATATGAAGTTGTTCAAAAACGCTTTATTTCGCCAAGACAATGCGTTTCACACTGTTACATGCATTTGAATGGGAAACTCGCCCGAGACAAAGTATAGGTTTTCATTATGTGAATAATTTTAAAATCTTAGCTCAAACGGCTGCAAAACCTGTTTGCCCAGCACGGGGATATTGAGTTCTATAAGATAAAGCCATAAACATTTTTGTCTGAGTCTTCTATCAAAAGTTACAGCGATTTATATGAAGTTGTACGAAAATGCTTTCTTTCGCCAAGACAGTGTGTTTCTCACTGTTACATGCATTTGAATGGGAAACTCGCCTGAAACAAAGTATAGGTTTTCATTATGTGAATAATTTTAAAATCTTAGCTCAAACGGCTGCAAAACCTGTTTGCCCAGCACGGGGATATTGAGTTCTATAAGATAAAGCCATAAACATGTTTGTCTGAGTCTTCTATCAAAAGTTACAGCGATTTATATGAAGTTGTTCAAAAACGCTTTATTTCGCCAAGACAATGCGTTTCTCACTGTTACATGCATTTGAATGGGAAACTCGCCCGAGACAAAGTATAGGTTTTCATTATGTGAATAATTTTAAAATCTTAGCTCAAACGGCTGCAAAACCTGTTTGCCCAGCACGGGGATATTGAGTTCTATAAGATAAAGCCATAAACATGTTTGTCTGAGTCTTCTATCAAAAGTTACAGCGATTTATATGAAGTTGTTCAAAAACGCTTTATTTCGCCAAGACAATGCGTTTCTCACTGTTACATGCATTTGAATGGGAAACTCGCCCGAGACAAAGTATAGGTTTTCATTATGTGAATAATTTTAAAATCTTAGCTCAAACGGCTGCAAAACCTGTTTGCCCAGCACGGGGATATTGAGTTCTATAAGATAAACATGTTTGTCTGAGTCTTCTATCAAAAGTTACAGCGATTTATATGAAATTGTTCAAAAACGCTTTCTTTCGCCAAGAGAGTGTGTTTCTCACTGTTACATGCATTTGAATGGGAAACTCGCCCGAGACAAAGTATAGGTTTTCATTATGTGAATAATTTTAAAATCTTAGCTCAAACGGCTGCAAAACCTGTTTGCCGAGCATGGGGATATTGAGTTCTATAAGATAAAGCCATAAACATGTGTTTCTGAGTCTTCTATCAAAAGTTACAGCGATTTATATGAAGTTGTACGAAAATGCTTTATTTCGCCAAGACAGTGTGTTTCTCACTGTTACATGCATTTGAATGGGAAACTCGCCCGAGACAAAGTATAGGTTTTCATTATGTGAATAATTTTAAAATCTTAGCTCAAACGGCTGCAAAACCTGTTTGCCGAGCACGGGGATATTGAGTTCTATAAGATAAAGCCATGAACATGTTTGTCTGAGTCTTCTATCAAAGGTTACAGCGATTTATATGAAGTTGTACAAAAAATCCTTTCTTTCGCCAAGACAGTGTGTTTCTCACTGTTACATGCATTTGAATGGGAAACTCGCCCGAGACAAAGTATAGGTTTTCATTATGTGAATAATTTTAAAATCTTAGCTCAAACGGCTGCAAAACCTGTTTGCCCAGCATGGGGATATTGAGTTATATAAGATAAAGCCATAAACATGTTTGTCTGAGTCTTCTATCAAAAGTTACAGCGATTTATATGAAGTTGTACGAAAATGCTTTATTTCGCCAAGACAGTGTGTTTCTCACTGTTACATGCATTTGAATGGGAAACTCGCCCGAGACAAAGTATAGGTTTTCATTATGTGAATAATTTTAAAATCTTAGCTCAATCGGCTGCAAAACCTGTTTGCCGAGCACGGGGATATTGAGTTATATAAGATAAAGCCATAAACATGTTTGTCTGAGTCTTCTATCAAAAGTTACAGCGATTTATATGAAGTTGTTCAAAAACGCTTTATTTCGCCAAGACAATGCGTTTCTCACTGTTACATGCATTTGAATGGGAAACTCGCCCGAGACAAAGTATAGGTTTTCATTATGTGAATAATTTTAAAATCTTAGCTCAATCGACTGCAAAACCTGTTTGCCCAGCACGGGGATATTGAGTTATATAAGATAAACATGTTTGTCTGAGTCTTCTATCAAAAGTTACAGCGATTTATATGAAGTTGTACGAAAACGCTTTATTTCGCCAAGACAATGCGTTTCTCACTGTTACATGCATTTGAATGGGAAACTCGCCTGAGACAAAGTATAGGTTTTCATTATGTGAATAATTTTAAAATCTTAGCTCAATCGGCTGCAAAACCTGTTTGCCCAGCACGGGGATATTGAGTTCTATAAGATAAAGCCATAAACATGTTTGTCTGAGTCTTCTATCAAAAGTTACAGCGATTTATATGAAGTTGTTCAAAAACGCTTTATTTCGCCAAGACAATGCGTTTCTCACTGTTACATGCATTTGAATGGGAAACTCGCCCGAGACAAAGTATAGGTTTTCATTATGTGAATAATTTTAAAATCTTAGCTCAATCGGCTGCAAAACCTGTTTGCCCAGCACGGGGATATTGAGTTATATAAGATAAACATGTTTGTCTGAGTCTTCTATCAAAAGTTACAGCGATTTATATGAAGTTGTACGAAAACGCTTTATTTCGCCAAGACAATGCGTTTCTCACTGTTACATGCATTTGAATGGGAAACTCGCCTGAGACAAAGTATAGGTTTTCATTATGTGAATAATTTTAAAATCTTAGCTCAATCGGCTGCAAAACCTGTTTGCCGAGCACGGGGATATTGAGTTCTATAAGATAAAGCCATGAACATGTTTGTCTGAGTCTTCTATCAAAGGTTACAGCGATTTATATGAAGTTGTACAAAAAATCCTTTATTTCGCCAAGACAGTGTGTTTCTCACTGTTACATGCATTTGAATGGGAAACTCGCCCGAGACAAAGTATAGGTTTTCATTATGTGAATAATTTTAAAATCTTAGCTCAAACGGCTGCAAAACCTGTTTGCCCAGCATGGGGATATTGAGTTATATAAGATAAAGCCATAAACATGTTTGTCTGAGTCTTCTATCAAAAGTTACAGCGATTTATATGAAGTTGTACGAAAATGCTTTATTTCGCCAAGACAGTGTGTTTCTCACTGTTACATGCATTTGAATGGGAAACTCGCCCGAGACAAAGTATAGGTTTTCATTATGTGAATAATTTTAAAATCTTAGCTCAATCGGCTGCAAAACCTGTTTGCCCAGCACGGGGATATTGAGTTCTATAAGATAAAGCCATAAACATGTGTTTCTGAGTCTTCTATCAAAAGTTACAGCGATTTATATGAAGTTGTACGAAAATGCTTTCTTTCGCCAAGACAGTGTGTTTCTCACTGTTACATGCATTTGAATGGGAAACTCGCCTGAAACAAAGTATAGGTTTTCATTATGTGAATAATTTTAAAATCTTAGCTCAAACGGCTGCAAAACCTGTTTGCCGAGCACGGGGATATTGAGTTCTATAAGATAAAGCCATAAACATGTGTTTCTGAGTCTTCTATCAAAAGTTACAGCGATTTATATGAAGTTGTTCAAAAACGCTTTATTTCGCCAAGACAGTGTGTTTCTCACTGTTACATGCATTTGAATGGGAAACTTGCCCGAGACAAAGTATAGGTTTTCATTATGTGAATAATTTTAAAATCTTAGCTCAATCGGCTGCAAAACCTGTTTGCCCAGCACGGGGATATTGAGTTATATAAGATAAACATGTTTGTCTGAGTCTTCTATCAAAAGTTACAGCGATTTATATGAAATTGTTCAAAAACGCTTTCTTTCGCCAAGAGAGTGTGTTTCTCACTGTTACATGCATTTGAATGGGAAACTCGCCCGAGACAAAGTATAGGTTTTCATTATGTGAATAATTTTAAAATCTTAGCTCAAACGGCTGCAAAACCTGTTTGCCCAGCACGGGAATATTGTGTTCTATAAGATAAAGCCATAAACATGTTTGTCTGAGTCTTCTATCAAAAGTTACAGCGATTTATATGAAGTTGTTCAAAAACGCTTTCTTTCGCCAAGACAGTGTGTTTCTCACTGTTACATGCATTTGAATGGGAAACTCGCCCGAGACAAAGTATAGGTTTTCATTATGTGAATAATTTTAAAATCTTAGCTCAAACGGCTGCAAAACCTGTTTGCCCAGCATGGGGATATTGAGTTCTATAAGATAAAGCCATAAACATGTGTTTCTGAGTCTTCTATCAAAAGTTACAGCGATTTATATGAAGTTGTACGAAAATGCTTTATTTCGCCAAGACAGTGTGTTTCTCACTGTTACATGCATTTGAATGGGAAACTCGCCTGAAACAAAGTATAGGTTTTCATTATGTGAATAATTTTAAAATCTTAGCTCAAACGGCTGCAAAACCTGTTTGCCCAGCACGGGGATATTGAGTTCTATAAGATAAAGCCATAAACATGTTTGTCTGAGTCTTCTATCAAAAGTTACCGCGATTTATATGAAGTTGTTCAAAAACGCTTTCTTTCGCCAAGACAATGCGTTTCTCACTGTTACATGCATTTGAATGGGAAACTCGCCTGAAACAAAGTATAGGTTTTCATTATGTGAATAATTTTAAAATCTTAGCTCAAACGGCTGCAAAACCTGTTTGCCCAGCACGGGGATATTGAGTTCTATAAGATAAAGCCATAAACATATGTTTCTGAGTCTTCTATCAAAAGTTACAGCGATTTATATGAAGATGTACGAAAACGCTTTCTTTCGCCAAGACAGTGTGTTTCTCACTGTTACATGCATTTGAATGGGAAACTCGCCTGAAACAAAGTATAGGTTTTCATTATGTGAATAATTTTAAAATCTTAGCTCAAACGGCTGCAAAACCTGTTTGCCGAGCACGGGGATATTGAGTTCTATAAGATAAAGCCATAAACATGTTTGTCTGAGTCTTCTATCAAAAGTTACAGCGATTTATATGAAGTTGTTCAAAAACGCTTTATTTCGCCAAGACAGTGTGTTTCTCACTGTTACATGCATTTGAATGGGAAACTTGCCCGAGACAAAGTATAGGTTTTCATTATGTGAATAATTTTAAAATCTTAGCTCAATCGGCTGCAAAACCTGTTTGCCCAGCACGGGGATATTGAGTTATATAAGATAAACATGTTTGTCTGAGTCTTCTATCAAAAGTTACAGCGATTTATATGAAATTGTTCAAAAACGCTTTCTTTCGCCAAGAGAGTGTGTTTCTCACTGTTACATGCATTTGAATGGGAAACTCGCCCGAGACAAAGTATAGGTTTTCATTATGTGAATAATTTTAAAATCTTAGCTCAAACGGCTGCAAAACCTGTTTGCCCAGCACGGGAATATTGTGTTCTATAAGATAAAGCCATAAACATGTTTGTCTGAGTCTTCTATCAAAAGTTACAGCGATTTATATGAAGTTGTTCAAAAACGCTTTCTTTCGCCAAGACAGTGTGTTTCTCACTGTTACATGCATTTGAATGGGAAACTCGCCCGAGACAAAGTATAGGTTTTCATTATGTGAATAATTTTAAAATCTTAGCTCAAACGGCTGCAAAACCTGTTTGCCCAGCATGGGGATATTGAGTTCTATAAGATAAAGCCATAAACATGTGTTTCTGAGTCTTCTATCAAAAGTTACAGCGATTTATATGAAGTTGTACGAAAATGCTTTATTTCGCCAAGACAGTGTGTTTCTCACTGTTACATGCATTTGAATGGGAAACTCGCCTGAAACAAAGTATAGGTTTTCATTATGTGAATAATTTTAAAATCTTAGCTCAAACGGCTGCAAAACCTGTTTGCCCAGCACGGGGATATTGAGTTCTATAAGATAAAGCCATAAACATGTTTGTCTGAGTCTTCTATCAAAAGTTACCGCGATTTATATGAAGTTGTTCAAAAACGCTTTCTTTCGCCAAGACAATGCGTTTCTCACTGTTACATGCATTTGAATGGGAAACTCGCCTGAAACAAAGTATAGGTTTTCATTATGTGAATAATTTTAAAATCTTAGCTCAAACGGCTGCAAAACCTGTTTGCCCAGCACGGGGATATTGAGTTCTATAAGATAAAGCCATAAACATATGTTTCTGAGTCTTCTATCAAAAGTTACAGCGATTTATATGAAGATGTACGAAAACGCTTTCTTTCGCCAAGACAGTGTGTTTCTCACTGTTACATGCATTTGAATGGGAAACTCGCCTGAAACAAAGTATAGGTTTTCATTATGTGAATAATTTTAAAATCTTAGCTCAAACGGCTGCAAAACCTGTTTGCCCAGCACGGGGATATTGAGTTCTATAAGATAAAGCCATAAACATATGTTTCTGAGTCTTCTATCAAAAGTTACAGCGATTTATATGAAGTTGTTTAAAAACGCTTTCTTTCGCCAAGACAGTGTGTTTCTCACTGTTACATGCATTTGAATGGGAAACTCGCCCGAGACAAAGTATAGGTTTTCATTATGTGAATAATTTTAAAATCTTAGCTCAATCGACTGCAAAACCTGTTTGCCCAGCACGGGGATATTGAGTTATATAAGATAAACATGTGTGTCTGAGTCTTCTATCAAAAGTTACAGCGATTTATATGAAATTGTTCAAAAACGCTTTCTTTCGCCAAGAGAGTGTGTTTCTCACTGTTACATGCATTTGAATGGGAAACTCGCCCGAGACAAAGTATAGGTTTTCATTATGTGAATAATTTTAAAATCTTAGCTCAATCGGCTGCAAAACCTGTTTGCCGAGCACGGGGATATTGAGTTCTATAAGATAAAGCCATGAACATGTTTGTCTGAGTCTTCTATCAAAAGTTACAGCGATTTATATGAAGTTGTACAAAAAATCCTTTATTTCGCCAAGACAGTGTGTTTCTCACTGTTACATGCATTTGAATGGGAAACTCGCCCGAGACAAAGTATAGGTTTTCATTATGTGAATAATTTTAAAATCTTAGCTCAAACGGCTGCAAAACCTGTTTGCCCAGCATGGGGATATTGAGTTATATAAGATAAAGCCATAAACATGTTTGTCTGAGTCTTCTATCAAAAGTTACAGCGATTTATATGAAGTTGTACGAAAATGCTTTATTTCGCCAAGACAGTGTGTTTCTCACTGTTACATGCATTTGAATGGGAAACTCGCCTGAAACAAAGTATAGGTTTTCATTATGTGAATAATTTTAAAATCTTAGCTCAAACGGCTGCAAAACCTGTTTGCCCAGCACGGGGATATTGAGTTATATAAGATAAACATGTTTGTCTGAGTCTTCTATCAAAAGTTACAGCGATTTATATGAAGTTGTACGAAAACGCTTTATTATTGCCAAGACAATGCGTTTCTCACTGTTACATGCATTTGAATGGGAAACTCGCCTGAGACAAAGTATAGGTTTTCATTATGTGAATAATTTTAAAATCTTAGCTCAATCGGCTGCAAAACCTGTTTGCCCAGCACGGGGATATTGAGTTCTATAAGATAAAGCCATAAACATCTTTGTCTGAGTCTTCTATCAAAAGTTACAGCGATTTATATGAAATTGTTCAAAAACGCTTTCTTTCGCCAAGAGAGTGTGTTTCTCACTGTTACATGCATTTGAATGGGAAACTCGCCCGAGACAAAGTATAGGTTTTCATTATGTGAATAATTTTAAAATCTTAGCTCAAACGGCTGCAAAACCTGTTTGCCCAGCATGGGGATATTGAGTTCTATAAGATAAAGCCATAAACATGTGTTTCTGAGTCTTCTATCAAAAGTTACAGCGATTTATATGAAGTTGTACAAAAATGCTTTATTTCGCCAAGACAGTGTGTTTCTCACTGTTACATGCATTTGAATGGGAAACTCGCCCGAGACAAAGTATAGGTTTTCATTATGTGAATAATTTTAAAATCTTAGCTCAATCGGCTGCAAAACCTGTTTGCCGAGCACGGGGATATTGAGTTCTATAAGATAAAGCCATGAACATGTTTGTCTGAGTCTTCTATCAAAGGTTACAGCGATTTATATGAAGTTGTACAAAAAATCCTTTATTTCGCCAAGACAGTGTGTTTCTCACTGTTACATGCATTTGAATGGGAAACTCGCCCGAGACAAAGTATAGGTTTTCATTATGTGAATAATTTTAAAATCTTAGCTCAAACGGCTGCAAAACCTGTTTGCCCAGCATGGGGATATTGAGTTATATAAGATAAAGCCATAAACATGTTTGTCTGAGTCTTCTATCAAAAGTTACAGCGATTTATATGAAGTTGTACGAAAATGCTTTATTTCGCCAAGACAGTGTGTTTCTCACTGTTACATGCATTTGAATGGGAAACTCGCCCGAGACAAAGTATAGGTTTTCATTATGTGAATAATTTTAAAATCTTAGCTCAATCGGCTGCAAAACCTGTTTGCCGAGCACGGGGATATTGAGTTATATAAGATAAAGCCATAAACATGTGTTTCTGAGTCTTCTATCAAAAGTTACAGCGATTTATATGAAGTTGTAAGAAAATGCTTTCTTTCGCCAAGACAGTGTGTTTCTCACTGTTACATGCATTTGAATGGGAAACTCGCCTGAAACAAAGTATAGGTTTTCATTATGTGAATAATTTTAAAATCTTAGCTCAAACGGCTGCAAAACCTGTTTGCCCAGCACGGGGATATTGAGTTCTATAAGATAAAGCCATAAACATGTTTGTCTGAGTCTTCTATCAAAAGTTACAGCGATTTATATGAAGTTGTACAAAAATGCTTTCTTTCGCCAAGACAGTGTGTTTCTCACTGTTACATGCATTTGAATGGGAAACTCGCCTGAAACAAAGTATAGGTTTTCATTATGTGAATAATTTTAAAATCTTAGCTCAATCGGCTGCAAAACCTGTTTGCCGAGCACGGGGATATTGAGTTCTATAAGATAAAGCCATAAACATGTTTGTCTGAGTCTTCTATCAAAAGTTACAGCGATTTATATGAAGTTGTTCAAAAACGCTTTATTTCGCCAAGACAGTGTGTTTCTCACTGTTACATGCATTTGAATGGGAAACTTGCCCGAGACAAAGTATAGGTTTTCATTATGTGAATAATTTTAAAATCTTAGCTCAATCGGCTGCAAAACCTGTTTGCCCAGCACGGGGATATTGAGTTATATAAGATAAACATGTTTGTCTGAGTCTTCTATCAAAAGTTACAGCGATTTATATGAAATTGTTCAAAAACGCTTTCTTTCGCCAAGAGAGTGTGTTTCTCACTGTTACATGCATTTGAATGGGAAACTCGCCCGAGACAAAGTATAGGTTTTCATTATGTGAATAATTTTAAAATCTTAGCTCAAACGGCTGCAAAACCTGTTTGCCCAGCATGGGGATATTGAGTTCTATAAGATAAAGCCATAAACATGTGTTTCTGAGTCTTCTATCAAAAGTTACAGCGATTTATATGAAGTTGTACGAAAATGCTTTATTTCGCCAAGACAGTGTGTTTCTCACTGTTACATGCATTTGAATGGGAAACTCGCCTGAAACAAAGTATAGGTTTTCATTATGTGAATAATTTTAAAATCTTAGCTCAAACGGCTGCAAAACCTGTTTGCCGAGCACGGGGATATTGAGTTCTATAAGATAAAGCCATAAACATGTTTGTCTGAGTCTTCTATCAAAAGTTACCGCGATTTATATGAAGTTGTTCAAAAACGCTTTCTTTCGCCAAGACAATGCGTTTCTCACTGTTACATGCATTTGAATGGGAAACTCGCCTGAAACAAAGTATAGGTTTTCATTATGTGAATAATTTTAAAATCTTAGCTCAAACGGCTGCAAAACCTGTTTGCCCAGCACGGGGATATTGAAGTCTATAAGATAAAGCCATAAACATATGTTTCTGAGTCTTCTATCAAAAGTTACAGCGATTTATATGAAGTTGTTTAAAAACGCTTTCTTTCGCCAAGACAGTGTGTTTCTCACTGTTACATGCATTTGAATGGGAAACTCGCCCGAGACAAAGTATAGGTTTTCATTATGTGAATAATTTTAAAATCTTAGCTCAATCGGCTGCAAAACCTGTTTGCCCAGCACGGGGATATTGAGTTATATAAGATAAACATGTTTGTCTGAGTCTTCTATCAAAAGTTACAGCGATTTATATGAAGTTGTACGAAAACGCTTTATTTCGCCAAGACAATGCGTTTCTCACTGTTACATGCATTTGAATGGGAAACTCGCCTGAGACAAAGTATAGGTTTTCATTATGTGAATAATTTTAAAATCTTAGCTCAATCGGCTGCAAAACCTGTTTGCCCAGCACGGGGATATTGAGTTCTATAAGATAAACATGTTTGTCTGAGTCTTCTATCAAAAGTTACAGCGATTTATATGAAATTGTTCAAAAACGCTTTCTTTCGCCAAGAGAGTGTGTTTCTCACTGTTACATGCATTTGAATGGGAAACTCGCCCGAGACAAAGTATAGGTTTTCATTATGTGAATAATTTTAAAATCTTAGCTCAAACGGCTGCAAAACCTGTTTGCCCAGCACGGGGATATTGAGTTCTATAAGATAAAGCCATAAACATGTGTTTCTGAGTCTTCTATCAAAAGTTACAGCGATTTATATGAAGTTGTACGAAAATCCTTTATTTCGCCAAGACAGTGTGTTTCTCACTGTTACATGCATTTGAATGGGAAACTCGCCCGAGACAAAGTATAGGTTTTCATTATGTGAATAATTTTAAAATCTTAGCTCAATCGGCTGCAAAACCTGTTTGCCGAGCACGGGGATATTGAGTTATATAAGATAAAGCCATAAACATGTGTTTCTGAGTCTTCTATCAAAAGTTACAGCGATTTATATGAAGTTGTTCAAAAACGCTTTCTTTCGCCAAGACAGTGTGTTTCTCACTGTTACATGCATTTGAATGGGAAACTCGCCCGAGACAAAGTATAGGTTTTCATTATGTGAATAATTTTAAAATCTTAGCTCAAACGGCTGCAAAACCTGTTTGCCCAGCACGGGGATATTGAGTTCTATAAGATAAAGCCATAAACATGTGTTTCTGAGTCTTCTATCAAAAGTTACAGCGATTTATATGAAGTTGTACGAAAATCCTTTATTTCGCCAAGACAGTGTGTTTCTCACTGTTACATGCATTTGAATGGGAAACTCGCCCGAGACAAAGTATAGGTTTTCATTATGTGAATAATTTTAAAATCTTAGCTCAATCGGCTGCAAAACCTGTTTGCCGAGCACGGGGATATTGAGTTATATAAGATAAAGCCATAAACATGTGTTTCTGAGTCTTCTATCAAAAGTTACAGCGATTTATATGAAGTTGTACGAAAATGCTTTCTTTCGCCAAGACAGTGTGTTTCTCACTGTTACATGCATTTGAATGGGAAACTCGCCTGAAACAAAGTATAGGTTTTCATTATGTGAATAATTTTAAAATCTTAGCTCAAACGGCTGCAAAACCTGTTTGCCCAGCACGGGGATATTGAGTTCTATAAGATAAAGCCATAAACATGTTTGTCTGAGTCTTCTATCAAAGGTTACAGCGATTTATATGAAGTTGTACAAAAAATCCTTTATTTCGCCAAGACAGTGTGTTTCTCACTGTTACATGCATTTGAATGGGAAACTCGCCCGAGACAAAGTATAGGTTTTCATTATGTGAATAATTTTAAAATCTTAGCTCAATCGGCTGCAAAACCTGTTTGCCGAGCACGGGGATATTGAGTTATATAAGATAAAGCCATAAACATGTGTTTCTGAGTCTTCTATCAAAAGTTACAGCGATTTATATGAAGTTGTACGAAAATGCTTTCTTTCGCCAAGACATTGTGTTTCTCACTGTTACATGCATTTGAATGGGAAACTCGCCTGAAACAAAGTATAGGTTTTCATTATGTGAATAATTTTAAAATCTTAGCTCAAACGGCTGCAAAACCTGTTTGCCCAGCACGGGAATATTGAGTTCTATAAGATAAAGCCATAAACATGTTTGTCTGAGTCTTCTATCAAAAGTTACAGCGATTTATATGAAGTTGTACGAAAACGCTTTCTTTCGCCAAGACAGTGTGTTTCTCACTGTTACATGCATTTGAATGGGAAACTCGCCTGAAACAAAGTATAGGTTTTCATTATGTGAATAATTTTAAAATCTTAGCTCAAACAGCTGCAAAACCTGTTTGCCCAGCACGGGGATATTGAGTTCTATAAGATAAAGCCATAAACATTTTTGTCTGAGTCTTCTATCAAAAGTTACAGCGATTTATATGAAGTTGTTCAAAAACGCTTTATTTCGCCAAGACAATGCGTTTCACACTGTTACATGCATTTGAATGGGAAACTCGCCCGAGACAAAGTATAGGTTTTCATTATGTGAATAATTTTAAAATCTTAGCTCAAACGGCTGCAAAACCTGTTTGCCCAGCACGGGAATATTGAGTTCTATAAGATAAAGCCATAAACATGTTTGTCTGAGTCTTCTATCAAAAGTTACAGCGATTTATATGAAGTTGTACGAAAACGCTTTCTTTCGCCAAGACAGTGTGTTTCTCACTGTTACATGCATTTGAATGGGAAACTCGCCTGAAACAAAGTATAGGTTTTCATTATGTGAATAATTTTAAAATCTTAGCTCAAACGGCTGCAAAACCTGTTTGCCCAGCACGGGGATATTGAAGTCTATAAGATAAAGCCATAAACATATGTTTCTGAGTCTTCTATCAAAAGTTACAGCGATTTATATGAAGTTGTTTAAAAACGCTTTCTTTCGCCAAGACAGTGTGTTTCTCACTGTTACATGCATTTGAATGGGAAACTCGCCCGAGACAAAGTATAGGTTTTCATTATGTGAATAATTTTAAAATCTTAGCTCAATCGACTGCAAAACCTGTTTGCCCAGCACGGGGATATTGAGTTCTATAAGATAAACATGTTTGTCTTAGTCTTCTATCAAAAGTTACAGCGATTTATATGAAGTTGTACGAAAACGCTTTATTATTGCCAAGACAATGCGTTTCTCACTGTTACATGCATTTGAATGGGAAACTCGCCTGAGACAAAGTATAGGTTTTCATTATGTGAATAATTTTAAAATCTTAGCTCAATCGGCTGCAAAACCTGTTTGCCCAGCACGGGGATATTGAGTTCTATAAGATAAACATGTTTGTCTGAGTCTTCTATCAAAAGTTACAGCGATTTATATGAAATTGTTCAAAAACGCTTTCTTTCGCCAAGAGAGTGTGTTTCTCACTGTTACATGCATTTGAATGGGAAACTCGCCTGAAACAAAGTATAGGTTTTCATTATGTGAATAATTTTAAAATCTTAGCTCAAACAGCTGCAAAACCTGTTTGCCCAGCACGGGGATATTGAGTTCTATAAGATAAAGCCATAAACATGTGTTTCTGAGTCTTCTATCAAAAGTTACAGCGATTTATATGAAGTTGTACGAAAATCCTTTATTTCGCCAAGACAGTGTGTTTCTCACTGTTACATGCATTTGAATGGGAAACTCGCCCGAGACAAAGTATAGGTTTTCATTATGTGAATAATTTTAAAATCTTAGCTCAATCGGCTGCAAAACCTGTTTGCCGAGCACGGGGATATTGAGTTATATAAGATAAAGCCATAAACATGTGTTTCTGAGTCTTCTATCAAAAGTTACAGCGATTTATATGAAGTTGTACGAAAATGCTTTATTTCGCCAAGACAGTGTGTTTCTCACTGTTACATGCATTTGAATGGGAAACTCGCCTGAAACAAAGTATAGGTTTTCATTATGTGAATAATTTTAAAATCTTAGCTCAAACGGCTGCAAAACCTGTTTGCCCAGCACGGGGATATTGAGTTCTATAAGATAAAGCCATAAACATGTTTGTCTGAGTCTTCTATCAAAAGTTTCCGCGATTTATATGAAGTTGTTCAAAAACGCTTTCTTTCGCCAAGACAATGCGTTTCTCACTGTTACATGCATTTGAATGGGAAACTCGCCTGAAACAAAGTATAGGTTTTCATTATGTGAATAATTTTAAAATCTTAGCTCAAACGGCTGCAAAACCTGTTTGCCCAGCACGGGGATATTGAAGTCTATAAGATAAAGCCATAAACATATGTTTCTGAGTCTTCTATCAAAAGTTACAGCGATTTATATGAAGTTGTTTAAAAACGCTTTCTTTCGCCAAGACAGTGTGTTTCTCACTGTTACATGCATTTGAATGGGAAACTCGCCCGAGACAAAGTATAGGTTTTCATTATGTGAATAATTTTAAAATCTTAGCTCAATCGACTGCAAAACCTGTTTGCCCAGCACGGGGATATTGAGTTATATAAGATAAACATGTTTGTCTTAGTCTTCTATCAAAAGTTACAGCGATTTATATGAAGTTGTACGAAAACGCTTTATTATTGCCAAGACAATGCGTTTCTCACTGTTACATGCATTTGAATGGGAAACTCGCCTGAGACAAAGTATAGGTTTTCATTATGTGAATAATTTTAAAATCTTAGCTCAATCGGCTGCAAAACCTGTTTGCCCAGCACGGGGATATTGAGTTATATAAGATAAAGCCATAAACATGTGTTTCTGAGTCTTCTATCAAAAGTTACAGCGATTTATATGAAGTTGTTCAAAAACGCTTTCTTTCGCCAAGACAGTGTGTTTCTCACTGTTACATGCATTTGAATGGGAAACTCGCCCGAGACAAAGTATAGGTTTTCATTATGTGAATAATTTTAAAATCTTAGCTCAAACGGCTGCAAAACCTGTTTGCCCAGCACGGGGATATTGAGTTCTATAAGATAAAGCCATAAACATGTGTTTCTGAGTCTTCTATCAAAAGTTACAGCGATTTATATGAAGTTGTACGAAAATCCTTTATTTCGCCAAGACAGTGTGTTTCTCACTGTTACATGCATTTGAATGGGAAACTCGCCCGAGACAAAGTATAGGTTTTCATTATGTGAATAATTTTAAAATCTTAGCTCAATCGGCTGCAAAACCTGTTTGCCGAGCACGGGGATATTGAGTTATATAAGATAAAGCCATAAACATGTGTTTCTGAGTCTTCTATCAAAAGTTACAGCGATTTATATGAAGTTGTACGAAAATGCTTTCTTTCGCCAAGACAGTGTGTTTCTCACTGTTACATGCATTTGAATGGGAAACTCGCCTGAAACAAAGTATAGGTTTTCATTATGTGAATAATTTTAAAATCTTAGCTCAAACGGCTGCAAAACCTGTTTGCCCAGCACGGGGATATTGAGTTCTATAAGATAAAGCCATGAACATGTTTGTCTGAGTCTTCTATCAAAGGTTACAGCGATTTATATGAAGTTGTACAAAAAATCCTTTATTTCGCCAAGACAGTGTGTTTCTCACTGTTACATGCATTTGAATGGGAAACTCGCCTGAAACAAAGTATAGGTTTTCATTATGTGAATAATTTTAAAATCTTAGCTCAAACGGCTGCAAAACCTGTTTGCCCAGCACGGGAATATTGAGTTCTATAAGATAAAGCCATAAACATGTTTGTCTGAGTCTTCTATCAAAAGTTACAGCGATTTATATGAAGTTGTACGAAAACGCTTTCTTTCGCCAAGACAGTGTGTTTCTCACTGTTACATGCATTTGAATGGGAAACTCGCCTGAAACAAAGTATAGGTTTTCATTATGTGAATAATTTTAAAATCTTAGCTCAAACAGCTGCAAAACCTGTTTGCCCAGCACGGGGATATTGAGTTCTATAAGATAAAGCCATAAACATTTTTGTCTGAGTCTTCTATCAAAAGTTACAGCGATTTATATGAAGTTGTTCAAAAACGCTTTATTTCGCCAAGACAATGCGTTTCACACTGTTACATGCATTTGAATGGGAAACTCGCCCGAGACAAAGTATAGGTTTTCATTATGTGAATAATTTTAAAATCTTAGCTCAAACGGCTGCAAAACCTGTTTGCCCAGCACGGGAATATTGAGTTCTATAAGATAAAGCCATAAACATGTTTGTCTGAGTCTTCTATCAAAAGTTACAGCGATTTATATGAAGTTGTACGAAAACGCTTTCTTTCGCCAAGACAGTGTGTTTCTCACTGTTACATGCATTTGAATGGGAAACTCGCCTGAAACAAAGTATAGGTTTTCATTATGTGAATAATTTTAAAATCTTAGCTCAAACGGCTGCAAAACCTGTTTGCCCAGCACGGGGATATTGAAGTCTATAAGATAAAGCCATAAACATATGTTTCTGAGTCTTCTATCAAAAGTTACAGCGATTTATATGAAGTTGTTTAAAAACGCTTTCTTTCGCCAAGACAGTGTGTTTCTCACTGTTACATGCATTTGAATGGGAAACTCGCCCGAGACAAAGTATAGGTTTTCATTATGTGAATAATTTTAAAATCTTAGCTCAATCGACTGCAAAACCTGTTTGCCCAGCACGGGGATATTGAGTTCTATAAGATAAACATGTTTGTCTTAGTCTTCTATCAAAAGTTACAGCGATTTATATGAAGTTGTACGAAAACGCTTTATTATTGCCAAGACAATGCGTTTCTCACTGTTACATGCATTTGAATGGGAAACTCGCCTGAGACAAAGTATAGGTTTTCATTATGTGAATAATTTTAAAATCTTAGCTCAATCGGCTGCAAAACCTGTTTGCCCAGCACGGGGATATTGAGTTCTATAAGATAAACATGTTTGTCTGAGTCTTCTATCAAAAGTTACAGCGATTTATATGAAATTGTTCAAAAACGCTTTCTTTCGCCAAGAGAGTGTGTTTCTCACTGTTACATGCATTTGAATGGGAAACTCGCCTGAAACAAAGTATAGGTTTTCATTATGTGAATAATTTTAAAATCTTAGCTCAAACAGCTGCAAAACCTGTTTGCCCAGCACGGGGATATTGAGTTCTATAAGATAAAGCCATAAACATGTGTTTCTGAGTCTTCTATCAAAAGTTACAGCGATTTATATGAAGTTGTACGAAAATCCTTTATTTCGCCAAGACAGTGTGTTTCTCACTGTTACATGCATTTGAATGGGAAACTCGCCCGAGACAAAGTATAGGTTTTCATTATGTGAATAATTTTAAAATCTTAGCTCAATCGGCTGCAAAACCTGTTTGCCGAGCACGGGGATATTGAGTTATATAAGATAAAGCCATAAACATGTGTTTCTGAGTCTTCTATCAAAAGTTACAGCGATTTATATGAAGTTGTACGAAAATGCTTTCTTTCGCCAAGACAGTGTGTTTCTCACTGTTACATGCATTTGAATGGGAAACTCGCCTGAAACAAAGTATAGGTTTTCATTATGTGAATAATTTTAAAATCTTAGCTCAAACAGCTGCAAAACCTGTTTGCCCAGCACGGGGATATTGAGTTCTATAAGATAAAGCCATAAACATGTTTGTCTGAGTCTTCTATCAAAAGTTACAGCGATTTATATGAAGTTGTTCAAAAACGCTTTATTTCGCCAAGACAATGCGTTTCACACTGTTACATGCATTGGAATGGGAAACTCGCCCGAGACAAAGTATAGGTTTTCATTATGTGAATAATTTTAAAATCTTAGCTCAAACGGCTGCAAAACCTGTTTGCCCAGCACGGGGATATTGAGTTCTATAAGATAAAGCCATAAACATTTTTGTCTGAGTCTTCTATCAAAAGTTACAGCGATTTATATGAAGTTGTACGAAAATGCTTTCTTTCGCCAAGACAGTGTGTTTCTCACTGTTACATGCATTTGAATGGGAAACTCGCCTGAAACAAAGTATAGGTTTTCATTATGTGAATAATTTTAAAATCTTAGCTCAAACGGCTGCAAAACCTGTTTGCCCAGCACGGGAATATTGAGTTCTATAAGATAAAGCCATAAACATGTTTGTCTGAGTCTTCTATCAAAAGTTACAGCGATTTATATGAAGTTGTACGAAAACGCTTTCTTTCGCCAAGACAGTGCGTTTCACACTGTTACATGCATTGGAATGGGAAACTCGCCCGAGACAAAGTATAGGTTTTCATTATGTGAATAATTTTAAAATCTTAGCTCAAACGGCTGCAAAACCTGTTTGCCCAGCACGGGGATATTGAGTTCTATAAGATAAAGCCATAAACATGTTTGTCTGAGTCTTCTATCAAAAGTTACAGCGATTTATATGAAGTTGTTCAAAAATGCTTTATTTCGCCAAGACAATGCGTTTCACGCTGTTACATGCATTTGAATGGGAAACTCGCCCGAGACAAAGTATAGGTTTTCATTATGTGAATAATTTTAAAATCTTAGCTCAAACAGCTGCAAAACCTGTTTGCCCAGCACGGGGATATTGAGTTCTATAAGATAAAGCCATAAACATGTTTGTCTGAGTCTTCTATCAAAAGTTACAGCGATTTATATGAAGTTGTACGAAAACGCTTTCTTTCGCCAAGACAGTGTGTTTCTCACTGTTACATGCATTTGAATGGGAAACTCGCCTGAAACAAAGTATAGGTTTTCATTATGTGAATAATTTTAAAATCTTAGCTCAAACAGCTGCAAAACCTGTTTGCCCAGCACGGGGATATTGAGTTCTATAAGATAAAGCCATAAACATTTTTGTCTGAGTCTTCTATCAAAAGTTACAGCGATTTATATGAAGTTGTTCAAAAACGCTTTATTTCGCCAAGACAATGCGTTTCACACTGTTACATGCATTTGAATGGGAAACTCGCCCGAGACAAAGTATAGGTTTTCATTATGTGAATAATTTTAAAATCTTAGCTCAAACGGCTGCAAAACCTGTTTGCCCAGCACGGGAATATTGAGTTCTATAAGATAAAGCCATAAACATGTTTGTCTGAGTCTTCTATCAAAAGTTACAGCGATTTATATGAAGTTGTACGAAAACGCTTTCTTTCGCCAAGACAGTGTGTTTCTCACTGTTACATGCATTTGAATGGGAAACTCGCCTGAAACAAAGTATAGGTTTTCATTATGTGAATAATTTTAAAATCTTAGCTCAAACGGCTGCAAAACCTGTTTGCCCAGCACGGGGATATTGAAGTCTATAAGATAAAGCCATAAACATATGTTTCTGAGTCTTCTATCAAAAGTTACAGCGATTTATATGAAGTTGTTTAAAAACGCTTTCTTTCGCCAAGACAGTGTGTTTCTCACTGTTACATGCATTTGAATGGGAAACTCGCCCGAGACAAAGTATAGGTTTTCATTATGTGAATAATTTTAAAATCTTAGCTCAATCGACTGCAAAACCTGTTTGCCCAGCACGGGGATATTGAGTTCTATAAGATAAACATGTTTGTCTTAGTCTTCTATCAAAAGTTACAGCGATTTATATGAAGTTGTACGAAAACGCTTTATTATTGCCAAGACAATGCGTTTCTCACTGTTACATGCATTTGAATGGGAAACTCGCCTGAGACAAAGTATAGGTTTTCATTATGTGAATAATTTTAAAATCTTAGCTCAATCGGCTGCAAAACCTGTTTGCCCAGCACGGGGATATTGAGTTCTATAAGATAAACATGTTTGTCTGAGTCTTCTATCAAAAGTTACAGCGATTTATATGAAATTGTTCAAAAACGCTTTCTTTCGCCAAGAGAGTGTGTTTCTCACTGTTACATGCATTTGAATGGGAAACTCGCCTGAAACAAAGTATAGGTTTTCATTATGTGAATAATTTTAAAATCTTAGCTCAAACAGCTGCAAAACCTGTTTGCCCAGCACGGGGATATTGAGTTCTATAAGATAAAGCCATAAACATGTGTTTCTGAGTCTTCTATCAAAAGTTACAGCGATTTATATGAAGTTGTACGAAAATCCTTTATTTCGCCAAGACAGTGTGTTTCTCACTGTTACATGCATTTGAATGGGAAACTCGCCCGAGACAAAGTATAGGTTTTCATTATGTGAATAATTTTAAAATCTTAGCTCAATCGGCTGCAAAACCTGTTTGCCGAGCACGGGGATATTGAGTTATATAAGATAAAGCCATAAACATGTGTTTCTGAGTCTTCTATCAAAAGTTACAGCGATTTATATGAAGTTGTACGAAAATGCTTTCTTTCGCCAAGACAGTGTGTTTCTCACTGTTACATGCATTTGAATGGGAAACTCGCCTGAAACAAAGTATAGGTTTTCATTATGTGAATAATTTTAAAATCTTAGCTCAAACAGCTGCAAAACCTGTTTGCCCAGCACGGGGATATTGAGTTCTATAAGATAAAGCCATAAACATGTTTGTCTGAGTCTTCTATCAAAAGTTACAGCGATTTATATGAAGTTGTTCAAAAACGCTTTATTTCGCCAAGACAATGCGTTTCACACTGTTACATGCATTGGAATGGGAAACTCGCCCGAGACAAAGTATAGGTTTTCATTATGTGAATAATTTTAAAATCTTAGCTCAAACGGCTGCAAAACCTGTTTGCCCAGCACGGGGATATTGAGTTCTATAAGATAAAGCCATAAACATTTTTGTCTGAGTCTTCTATCAAAAGTTACAGCGATTTATATGAAGTTGTACGAAAATGCTTTCTTTCGCCAAGACAGTGTGTTTCTCACTGTTACATGCATTTGAATGGGAAACTCGCCTGAAACAAAGTATAGGTTTTCATTATGTGAATAATTTTAAAATCTTAGCTCAAACGGCTGCAAAACCTGTTTGCCCAGCACGGGGATATTGAGTTCTATAAGATAAAGCCATAAACATGTTTGTCTGAGTCTTCTATCAAAAGTTACAGCGATTTATATGAAGTTGTTCAAAAACGCTTTATTTCGCCAAGACAATGCGTTTCACGCTGTTACATGCATTTGAATGGGAAACTCGCCCGAGACAAAGTATAGGTTTTCATTATGTGAATAATTTTAAAATCTTAGCTCAAACGGCTGCAAAACCTGTTTGCCCAGCACGGGGATATTGAGTTCTATAAGATAAAGCCATAAACATGTTTGTCTGAGTCTTCTATCAAAAGTTACAGCGATTTATATGAAGTTGTTCAAAAATGCTTTATTTCGCCAAGACAATGCGTTTCACGCTGTTACATGCATTTGAATGGGAAACTCGCCCGAGACAAAGTATAGGTTTTCATTATGTGAATAATTTTAAAATCTTAGCTCAAACAGCTGCAAAACCTGTTTGCCCAGCACGGGAATATTGAGTTCTATAAGATAAAGCCATAAACATGTTTGTCTGAGTCTTCTATCAAAAGTTACAGCGATTTATATGAAGTTGTACGAAAACGCTTTCTTTCGCCAAGACAGTGTGTTTCTCACTGTTACATGCATTTGAATGGGAAACTCGCCTGAAACAAAGTATAGGTTTTCATTATGTGAATAATTTTAAAATCTTAGCTCAAATGGCTGCAAAACCTGTTTGCCCAGCACGGGGATATTGAGTTCTATAAGATAAAGCCATAAACATTTTTGTCTGAGTCTTCTATCAAAAGTTACAGCGATTTATATGAAGTTGTACGAAAATGCTTTCTTTCGCCAAGACAGTGTGTTTCTCACTGTTACATGCATTTGAATGGGGAAACTCGCCTGAAACAAAGTATAGGTTTTCATTATGTGAATAATTTTAAAATCTTAGCTCAAACGGCTGCAAAACCTGTTTGCCCAGCACGGGGATATTGAGTTCTATAAGATAAAGCCATAAACAATTTTGTCTGAGTCTTCTATCAAAAGTTACAGCGATTTATATGAAGTTGTACGAAAATGCTTTCTTTCGCCAAGACAGTGTGTTTCTCACTGTTACATGCATTTGAATGGGAAACTCGCCTGAAACAAAGTATAGGTTTTCATTATGTGAATAATTTTAAAATCTTAGCTCAAACGGCTGCAAAACCTGTTTGCCCAGCACGGGGATATTGAGTTCTATAAGATAAAGCCATAAACATGTTTGTCTGAGTCTTCTATCAAAAGTTACAGCGATTTATATGAAATTGTTCAAAAACGCTTTCTTTCGCCAAGAGAGTGTGTTTCTCACTGTTACATGCATTTGAATGGGAAACTCGCCCGAGACAAAGTATAGGTTTTCATTATGTGAATAATTTTAAAATCTTAGCTCAAACGGCTGCAAAACCTGTTTGCCCAGCATGGGGATATTGAGTTCTATAAGATAAAGCCATAAACATGTGTTTCTGAGTCTTCTATCAAAAGTTACAGCGATTTATATGAAGTTGTACGAAAATGCTTTCTTTCGCCAAGACAGTGTGTTTCTCACTGTTACATGCATTTGAATGGGAAACTCGCCTGAAACAAAGTATAGGTTTTCATTATGTGAATAATTTTAAAATCTTAGCTCAAACGGCTGCAAAACCTGTTTGCCCAGCACGGGGATATTGAGTTCTATAAGATAAAGCCATAAACATTTTTGTCTGAGTCTTCTATCAAAAGTTACAGCGATTTATATGAAGTTGTACGAAAATGCTTTCTTTCGCCAAGACAGTGTGTTTCTCACTGTTACATGCATTTGAATGGGAAACTCGCCTGAAACAAAGTATAGGTTTTCATTATGTGAATAATTTTAAAATCTTAGCTCAAACGGCTGCAAAACCTGTTTGCCCAGCACGGGGATATTGAGTTCTATAAGATAAAGCCATAAACATGTTTGTCTGAGTCTTCTATCAAAAGTTACAGCGATTTATATGAAGTTGTTCAAAAACGCTTTATTTCGCCAAGACAATGCGTTTCTCACTGTTACATGCATTTGAATGGGAAACTCGCCCGAGACAAAGTATAGGTTTTCATTATGTGAATAATTTTAAAATCTTAGCTCAAACAGCTGCAAAACCTGTTTGCCCAGCACGGGGATATTGAGTTCTATAAGATAAAGCCATAAACATGTTTGTCTGAGTCTTCTATCAAAAGTTACAGCGATTTATATGAAGTTGTTCAAAAACGCTTTATTTCGCCAAGACAATGCGTTTCTCACTGTTACATGCATTTGAATGGGAAACTCGCCCGAGACAAAGTATAGGTTTTCATTATGTGAATAATTTTAAAATCTTAGCTCAAACGGCTGCAAAACCTGTTTGCCCAGCACGGGGATATTGAGTTCTATAAGATAAAGCCATAAACATTTTTGTCTGAGTCTTCTATCAAAAGTTACAGCGATTTATATGAAGTTGTACGAAAACGCTTTCTTTCGCCAAGACAGTGTGTTTCTCACTGTTACATGCATTTGAATGGGAAACTCGCCTGAAACAAAGTATAGGTTTTCATTATGTGAATAATTTTAAAATCTTAGCTCAAACAGCTGCAAAACCTGTTTGCCCAGCACGGGGATATTGAGTTCTATAAGATAAAGCCATAAACATGTTTGTCTGAGTCTTCTATCAAAAGTTACAGCGATTTATATGAAGTTGTACGAAAACGCTTTATTTCGCCAAGACAATGCGTTTCACACTGTTACATGCATTTGAATGGGAAACTCGCCCGAGACAAAGTATAGGTTTTCATTATGTGAATAATTTTAAAATCTTAGCTCAAACGGCTGCAAAACCTGTTTGCCCAGCACGGGGATATTGAGTTCTATAAGATAAAGCCATAAACATTTTTGTCTGAGTCTTCTATCAAAAGTTACAGCGATTTATATGAAGTTGTACGAAAATGCTTTCTTTCGCCAAGACAGTGTGTTTCTCACTGTTACATGCATTTGAATGGGAAACTCGCCTGAAACAAAGTATAGGTTTTCATTATGTGAATAATTTTAAAATCTTAGCTCAAACGGCTGCAAAACCTGTTTGCCCAGCACGGGGATATTGAGTTCTATAAGATAAAGCCATAAACATGTTTGTCTGAGTCTTCTATCAAAAGTTACAGCGATTTATATGAAGTTGTTCAAAAACGCTTTATTTCGCCAAGACAATGCGTTTCACGCTGTTACATGCATTTGAATGGGAAACTCGCCCGAGACAAAGTATAGGTTTTCATTATGTGAATAATTTTAAAATCTTAGCTCAAACGGCTGCAAAACCTGTTTGCCCAGCACGGGGATATTGAGTTCTATAAGATAAAGCCATAAACATGTTTGTCTGAGTCTTCTATCAAAAGTTACAGCGATTTATATGAAGTTGTTCAAAAATGCTTTATTTCGCCAAGACAATGCGTTTCACGCTGTTACATGCATTTGAATGGGAAACTCGCCCGAGACAAAGTATAGGTTTTCATTATGTGAATAATTTTAAAATCTTAGCTCAAACAGCTGCAAAACCTGTTTGCCCAGCACGGGAATATTGAGTTCTATAAGATAAAGCCATAAACATGTTTGTCTGAGTCTTCTATCAAAAGTTACAGCGATTTATATGAAGTTGTACGAAAACGCTTTCTTTCGCCAAGACAGTGTGTTTCTCACTGTTACATGCATTTGAATGGGAAACTCGCCTGAAACAAAGTATAGGTTTTCATTATGTGAATAATTTTAAAATCTTAGCTCAAATGGCTGCAAAACCTGTTTGCCCAGCACGGGGATATTGAGTTCTATAAGATAAAGCCATAAACATTTTTGTCTGAGTCTTCTATCAAAAGTTACAGCGATTTATATGAAGTTGTACGAAAATGCTTTCTTTCGCCAAGACAGTGTGTTTCTCACTGTTACATGCATTTGAATGGGGAAACTCGCCTGAAACAAAGTATAGGTTTTCATTATGTGAATAATTTTAAAATCTTAGCTCAAACGGCTGCAAAACCTGTTTGCCCAGCACGGGGATATTGAGTTCTATAAGATAAAGCCATAAACAATTTTGTCTGAGTCTTCTATCAAAAGTTACAGCGATTTATATGAAGTTGTACGAAAATGCTTTCTTTCGCCAAGACAGTGTGTTTCTCACTGTTACATGCATTTGAATGGGAAACTCGCCTGAAACAAAGTATAGGTTTTCATTATGTGAATAATTTTAAAATCTTAGCTCAAACGGCTGCAAAACCTGTTTGCCCAGCACGGGGATATTGAGTTCTATAAGATAAAGCCATAAACATGTTTGTCTGAGTCTTCTATCAAAAGTTACAGCGATTTATATGAAATTGTTCAAAAACGCTTTCTTTCGCCAAGAGAGTGTGTTTCTCACTGTTACATGCATTTGAATGGGAAACTCGCCCGAGACAAAGTATAGGTTTTCATTATGTGAATAATTTTAAAATCTTAGCTCAAACGGCTGCAAAACCTGTTTGCCCAGCATGGGGATATTGAGTTCTATAAGATAAAGCCATAAACATGTGTTTCTGAGTCTTCTATCAAAAGTTACAGCGATTTATATGAAGTTGTACGAAAATGCTTTCTTTCGCCAAGACAGTGTGTTTCTCACTGTTACATGCATTTGAATGGGAAACTCGCCTGAAACAAAGTATAGGTTTTCATTATGTGAATAATTTTAAAATCTTAGCTCAAACGGCTGCAAAACCTGTTTGCCCAGCACGGGGATATTGAGTTCTATAAGATAAAGCCATAAACATTTTTGTCTGAGTCTTCTATCAAAAGTTACAGCGATTTATATGAAGTTGTACGAAAATGCTTTCTTTCGCCAAGACAGTGTGTTTCTCACTGTTACATGCATTTGAATGGGAAACTCGCCTGAAACAAAGTATAGGTTTTCATTATGTGAATAATTTTAAAATCTTAGCTCAAACGGCTGCAAAACCTGTTTGCCCAGCACGGGGATATTGAGTTCTATAAGATAAAGCCATAAACATGTTTGTCTGAGTCTTCTATCAAAAGTTACAGCGATTTATATGAAGTTGTTCAAAAACGCTTTATTTCGCCAAGACAATGCGTTTCTCACTGTTACATGCATTTGAATGGGAAACTCGCCCGAGACAAAGTATAGGTTTTCATTATGTGAATAATTTTAAAATCTTAGCTCAAACAGCTGCAAAACCTGTTTGCCCAGCACGGGGATATTGAGTTCTATAAGATAAAGCCATAAACATGTTTGTCTGAGTCTTCTATCAAAAGTTACAGCGATTTATATGAAGTTGTTCAAAAACGCTTTATTTCGCCAAGACAATGCGTTTCTCACTGTTACATGCATTTGAATGGGAAACTCGCCCGAGACAAAGTATAGGTTTTCATTATGTGAATAATTTTAAAATCTTAGCTCAAACAGCTGCAAAACCTGTTTGCCCAGCACGGGGATATTGAGTTCTATAAGATAAAGCCATAAACATTTTTGTCTGAGTCTTCTATCAAAAGTTACAGCGATTTATATGAAGTTGTACGAAAACGCTTTCTTTCGCCAAGACAGTGTGTTTCTCACTGTTACATGCATTTGAATGGGAAACTCGCCTGAAACAAAGTATAGGTTTTCATTATGTGAATAATTTTAAAATCTTAGCTCAAACAGCTGCAAAACCTGTTTGCCCAGCACGGGGATATTGAGTTCTATAAGATAAAGCCATAAACATGTTTGTCTGAGTCTTCTATCAAAAGTTACAGCGATTTATATGAAGTTGTACGAAAACGCTTTATTTCGCCAAGACAATGCGTTTCACACTGTTACATGCATTTGAATGGGAAACTCGCCCGAGACAAAGTATAGGTTTTCATTATGTGAATAATTTTAAAATCTTATCTCAAACAGCTGCAAAACCTGTTTGCCCAGCACGGGGATATTGAGTTCTATAAGATAAAGCCATAAACATTTTTGTCTGAGTCTTCTATCAAAAGTTACAGCGATTTATATGAAGTTGTACGAAAACGCTTTCTTTCGCCAAGACAGTGTGTTTCTCACTGTTACATGCATTTGAATGGGAAACTCGCCTGAAACAAAGTATAGGTTTTCATTATGTGAATAATTTTAAAATCTTAGCTCAAACAGCTGCAAAACCTGTTTGCCCAGCACGGGGATATTGAGTTCTATAAGATAAAGCCATAAACATGTTTGTCTGAGTCTTCTATCAAAAGTTACAGCGATTTATATGAAATTGTTCAAAAACGCTTTCTTTCGCCAAGAGAGTGTGTTTCTCACTGTTACATGCATTTGAATGGGAAACTCGCCCGAGACAAAGTATAGGTTTTCATTATGTGAATAATTTTAAAATCTTAGCTCAAACGGCTGCAAAACCTGTTTGCCCAGCATGGGGATATTGAGTTCTATAAGATAAAGCCATAAACATGTGTTTCTGAGTCTTCTATCAAAAGTTACAGCGATTTATATGAAGTTGTACGAAAATGCTTTCTTTCGCCAAGACAGTGTGTTTCTCACTGTTACATGCATTTGAATGGGAAACTCGCCTGAAACAAAGTATAGGTTTTCATTATGTGAATAATTTTAAAATCTTAGCTCAAACGGCTGCAAAACCTGTTTGCCCAGCACGGGGATATTGAGTTCTATAAGATAAAGCCATAAACATTTTTGTCTGAGTCTTCTATCAAAAGTTACAGCGATTTATATGAAGTTGTACGAAAATGCTTTCTTTCGCCAAGACAGTGTGTTTCTCACTGTTACATGCATTTGAATGGGAAACTCGCCTGAAACAAAGTATAGGTTTTCATTATGTGAATAATTTTAAAATCTTAGCTCAAACGGCTGCAAAACCTGTTTGCCCAGCACGGGGATATTGAGTTCTATAAGATAAAGCCATAAACATGTTTGTCTGAGTCTTCTATCAAAAGTTACAGCGATTTATATGAAGTTGTTCAAAAACGCTTTATTTCGCCAAGACAATGCGTTTCTCACTGTTACATGCATTTGAATGGGAAACTCGCCCGAGACAAAGTATAGGTTTTCATTATGTGAATAATTTTAAAATCTTAGCTCAAACAGCTGCAAAACCTGTTTGCCCAGCACGGGGATATTGAGTTCTATAAGATAAAGCCATAAACATGTTTGTCTGAGTCTTCTATCAAAAGTTACAGCGATTTATATGAAGTTGTTCAAAAACGCTTTATTTCGCCAAGACAATGCGTTTCTCACTGTTACATGCATTTGAATGGGAAACTCGCCCGAGACAAAGTATAGGTTTTCATTATGTGAATAATTTTAAAATCTTAGCTCAAACGGCTGCAAAACCTGTTTGCCCAGCACGGGGATATTGAGTTCTATAAGATAAAGCCATAAACATTTTTGTCTGAGTCTTCTATCAAAAGTTACAGCGATTTATATGAAGTTGTACGAAAACGCTTTCTTTCGCCAAGACAGTGTGTTTCTCACTGTTACATGCATTTGAATGGGAAACTCGCCTGAAACAAAGTATAGGTTTTCATTATGTGAATAATTTTAAAATCTTAGCTCAAACAGCTGCAAAACCTGTTTGCCCAGCACGGGGATATTGAGTTCTATAAGATAAAGCCATAAACATGTTTGTCTGAGTCTTCTATCAAAAGTTACAGCGATTTATATGAAGTTGTACGAAAACGCTTTATTTCGCCAAGACAATGCGTTTCACACTGTTACATGCATTTGAATGGGAAACTCGCCCGAGACAAAGTATAGGTTTTCATTATGTGAATAATTTTAAAATCTTAGCTCAAACGGCTGCAAAACCTGTTTGCCCAGCACGGGGATATTGAGTTCTATAAGATAAAGCCATAAACATTTTTGTCTGAGTCTTCTATCAAAAGTTACAGCGATTTATATGAAGTTGTACGAAAATGCTTTCTTTCGCCAAGACAGTGTGTTTCTCACTGTTACATGCATTTGAATGGGAAACTCGCCTGAAACAAAGTATAGGTTTTCATTATGTGAATAATTTTAAAATCTTAGCTCAAACGGCTGCAAAACCTGTTTGCCCAGCACGGGGATATTGAGTTCTATAAGATAAAGCCATAAACATGTTTGTCTGAGTCTTCTATCAAAAGTTACAGCGATTTATATGAAGTTGTTCAAAAACGCTTTATTTCGCCAAGACAATGCGTTTCACGCTGTTACATGCATTTGAATGGGAAACTCGCCCGAGACAAAGTATAGGTTTTCATTATGTGAATAATTTTAAAATCTTAGCTCAAACGGCTGCAAAACCTGTTTGCCCAGCACGGGGATATTGAGTTCTATAAGATAAAGCCATAAACATGTTTGTCTGAGTCTTCTATCAAAAGTTACAGCGATTTATATGAAGTTGTTCAAAAATGCTTTATTTCGCCAAGACAATGCGTTTCACGCTGTTACATGCATTTGAATGGGAAACTCGCCCGAGACAAAGTATAGGTTTTCATTATGTGAATAATTTTAAAATCTTAGCTCAAACAGCTGCAAAACCTGTTTGCCCAGCACGGGAATATTGAGTTCTATAAGATAAAGCCATAAACATGTTTGTCTGAGTCTTCTATCAAAAGTTACAGCGATTTATATGAAGTTGTACGAAAACGCTTTCTTTCGCCAAGACAGTGTGTTTCTCACTGTTACATGCATTTGAATGGGAAACTCGCCTGAAACAAAGTATAGGTTTTCATTATGTGAATAATTTTAAAATCTTAGCTCAAATGGCTGCAAAACCTGTTTGCCCAGCACGGGGATATTGAGTTCTATAAGATAAAGCCATAAACATTTTTGTCTGAGTCTTCTATCAAAAGTTACAGCGATTTATATGAAGTTGTACGAAAATGCTTTCTTTCGCCAAGACAGTGTGTTTCTCACTGTTACATGCATTTGAATGGGGAAACTCGCCTGAAACAAAGTATAGGTTTTCATTATGTGAATAATTTTAAAATCTTAGCTCAAACGGCTGCAAAACCTGTTTGCCCAGCACGGGGATATTGAGTTCTATAAGATAAAGCCATAAACAATTTTGTCTGAGTCTTCTATCAAAAGTTACAGCGATTTATATGAAGTTGTACGAAAATGCTTTCTTTCGCCAAGACAGTGTGTTTCTCACTGTTACATGCATTTGAATGGGAAACTCGCCTGAAACAAAGTATAGGTTTTCATTATGTGAATAATTTTAAAATCTTAGCTCAAACGGCTGCAAAACCTGTTTGCCCAGCACGGGGATATTGAGTTCTATAAGATAAAGCCATAAACATGTTTGTCTGAGTCTTCTATCAAAAGTTACAGCGATTTATATGAAATTGTTCAAAAACGCTTTCTTTCGCCAAGAGAGTGTGTTTCTCACTGTTACATGCATTTGAATGGGAAACTCGCCCGAGACAAAGTATAGGTTTTCATTATGTGAATAATTTTAAAATCTTAGCTCAAACGGCTGCAAAACCTGTTTGCCCAGCATGGGGATATTGAGTTCTATAAGATAAAGCCATAAACATGTGTTTCTGAGTCTTCTATCAAAAGTTACAGCGATTTATATGAAGTTGTACGAAAATGCTTTCTTTCGCCAAGACAGTGTGTTTCTCACTGTTACATGCATTTGAATGGGAAACTCGCCTGAAACAAAGTATAGGTTTTCATTATGTGAATAATTTTAAAATCTTAGCTCAAACGGCTGCAAAACCTGTTTGCCCAGCACGGGGATATTGAGTTCTATAAGATAAAGCCATAAACATTTTTGTCTGAGTCTTCTATCAAAAGTTACAGCGATTTATATGAAGTTGTACGAAAATGCTTTCTTTCGCCAAGACAGTGTGTTTCTCACTGTTACATGCATTTGAATGGGAAACTCGCCTGAAACAAAGTATAGGTTTTCATTATGTGAATAATTTTAAAATCTTAGCTCAAACGGCTGCAAAACCTGTTTGCCCAGCACGGGGATATTGAGTTCTATAAGATAAAGCCATAAACATGTTTGTCTGAGTCTTCTATCAAAAGTTACAGCGATTTATATGAAGTTGTTCAAAAACGCTTTATTTCGCCAAGACAATGCGTTTCTCACTGTTACATGCATTTGAATGGGAAACTCGCCCGAGACAAAGTATAGGTTTTCATTATGTGAATAATTTTAAAATCTTAGCTCAAACAGCTGCAAAACCTGTTTGCCCAGCACGGGGATATTGAGTTCTATAAGATAAAGCCATAAACATGTTTGTCTGAGTCTTCTATCAAAAGTTACAGCGATTTATATGAAGTTGTTCAAAAACGCTTTATTTCGCCAAGACAATGCGTTTCTCACTGTTACATGCATTTGAATGGGAAACTCGCCCGAGACAAAGTATAGGTTTTCATTATGTGAATAATTTTAAAATCTTAGCTCAAACAGCTGCAAAACCTGTTTGCCCAGCACGGGGATATTGAGTTCTATAAGATAAAGCCATAAACATTTTTGTCTGAGTCTTCTATCAAAAGTTACAGCGATTTATATGAAGTTGTACGAAAACGCTTTCTTTCGCCAAGACAGTGTGTTTCTCACTGTTACATGCATTTGAATGGGAAACTCGCCTGAAACAAAGTATAGGTTTTCATTATGTGAATAATTTTAAAATCTTAGCTCAAACAGCTGCAAAACCTGTTTGCCCAGCACGGGGATATTGAGTTCTATAAGATAAAGCCATAAACATGTTTGTCTGAGTCTTCTATCAAAAGTTACAGCGATTTATATGAAGTTGTACGAAAACGCTTTATTTCGCCAAGACAATGCGTTTCACACTGTTACATGCATTTGAATGGGAAACTCGCCCGAGACAAAGTATAGGTTTTCATTATGTGAATAATTTTAAAATCTTATCTCAAACAGCTGCAAAACCTGTTTGCCCAGCACGGGGATATTGAGTTCTATAAGATAAAGCCATAAACATTTTTGTCTGAGTCTTCTATCAAAAGTTACAGCGATTTATATGAAGTTGTACGAAAACGCTTTCTTTCGCCAAGACAGTGTGTTTCTCACTGTTACATGCATTTGAATGGGAAACTCGCCTGAAACAAAGTATAGGTTTTCATTATGTGAATAATTTTAAAATCTTAGCTCAAACAGCTGCAAAACCTGTTTGCCCAGCACGGGGATATTGAGTTCTATAAGATAAAGCCATAAACATGTTTGTCTGAGTCTTCTATCAAAAGTTACAGCGATTTATATGAAGTTGTACGAAAATGCTTTCTTTCGCCAAGACAGTGTGTTTCTCACTGTTACATGCATTTGAATGGGAAACTCGCCTGAAACAAAGTATAGGTTTTCATTATGTGAATAATTTTAAAATCTTAGCTCAAACGGCTGCAAAACCTGTTTGCCCAGCACGGGGATATTGAGTTCTATAAGATAAAGCCATAAACATATGTTTCTGAGTCTTCTATCAAAAGTTACAGCGATTTATATGAAGTTGTACGAAAATGCTTTCTTTCGCCAAGACAGTGTGTTTCTCACTGTTACATGCATTTGAATGGGAAACTCGCCTGAAACAAAGTATAGGTTTTCATTATGTGAATAATTTTAAAATCTTAGCTCAAACGGCTGCAAAACCTGTTTGCCCAGCACGGGGATATTGAGTTCTATAAGATAAAGCCATAAACATGTTTGTCTGAGTCTTCTATCAAAAGTTACAGCGATTTATATGAAGTTGTACGAAAATGCTTTCTTTCGCCAAGACAGTGTGTTTCTCACTGTTACATGCATTTGAATGGGAAACTCGCCTGAAACAAAGTATAGGTTTTCATTATGTGAATAATTTTAAAATCTTAGCTCAAACAGCTGCAAAACCTGTTTGCCCAGCACGGGGATATTGAGTTCTATAAGATAAAGCCATAAACATGTTTGTCTGAGTCTTCTATCAAAAGTTACAGCGATTTATATGAAGTTGTACGAAAACGCTTTCTTTCGCCAAGACAGTGTGTTTCTCACTGTTACATGCATTTGAATGGGAAACTCGCCTGAAACAAAGTATAGGTTTTCATTATGTGAATAATTTTAAAATCTTAGCTCAAACAGCTGCAAAACCTGTTTGCCCAGCACGGGGATATTGAGTTCTATAAGATAAAGCCATAAACATGTTTGTCTGAGTCTTCTATCAAAAGTTACAGCGATTTATATGAAGTTGTACGAAAACGCTTTATTTCGCCAAGACAATGCGTTTCACACTGTTACATGCATTTGAATGGGAAACTCGCCCGAGACAAAGTATAGGTTTTCATTATGTGAATAATTTTAAAATCTTAGCTCAAACAGCTGCAAAACCTGTTTGCCCAGCACGGGGATATTGAGTTCTATAAGATAAAGCCATAAACATTTTTGTCTGAGTCTTCTATCAAAAGTTACAGCGATTTATATGAAGTTGTACGAAAACGCTTTCTTTCGCCAAGACAGTGTGTTTCTCACTGTTACATGCATTTGAATGGGAAACTCGCCTGAAACAAAGTATAGGTTTTCATTATGTGAATAATTTTAAAATCTTAGCTCAAACAGCTGCAAAACCTGTTTGCCCAGCACGGGGATATTGAGTTCTATAAGATAAAGCCATAAACATGTTTGTCTGAGTCTTCTATCAAAAGTTACAGCGATTTATATGAAGTTGTACGAAAACGCTTTATTTCGCCAAGACAATGCGTTTCACACTGTTACATGCATTTGAATGGGAAACTCGCCCGAGACAAAGTATAGGTTTTCATTATGTGAATAATTTTAAAATCTTAGCTCAAACAGCTGCAAAACCTGTTTGCCCAGCACGGGGATATTGAGTTCTATAAGATAAAGCCATAAACATATGTTTCTGAGTCTTCTATCAAAAGTTACAGCGATTTATATGAAGTTGTACGAAAATGCTTTCTTTCGCCAAGACAGTGTGTTTCTCACTGTTACATGCATTTGAATGGGAAACTCGCCTGAAACAAAGTATAGGTTTTCATTATGTGAATAATTTTAAAATCTTAGCTCAAACGGCTGCAAAACCTGTTTGCCCAGCACGGGGATATTGAGTTCTATAAGATAAAGCCATAAACATGTTTGTCTGAGTCTTCTATCAAAAGTTACAGCGATTTATATGAAGTTGTACGAAAATGCTTTCTTTCGCCAAGACAGTGTTTCTCACTGTTACATGCATTTGAATGGGAAACTCGCCTGAAACAAAGTATAGGTTTTCATTATGTGAATAATTTTAAAATCTTAGCTCAAACGGCTGCAAAACCTGTTTGCCCAGCACGGGGATATTGAGTTCTATAAGATAAAGCCATAAACATATGTTTCTGAGTCTTCTATCAAAAGTTACAGCGATTTATATGAAGTTGTACAAAAATGCTTTCTTTCGCCAAGACAGTGTGTTTCTCACTGTTACATCCATTTGAATGGGAAACTCGCCTGAAACAAAGTATAGGTTTTCATTATGTGAATAATTTTAAAATCTTAGCTCAAACAGCTGCAAAACCTGTTTGCCCAGCACGGGAATATTGAGTTCTATAAGATAAAGCCATAAACATGTTTGTCTGAGTCTTCTATCAAAAGTTACAGCGATTTATATGAAGTTGTACGAAAACGCTTTATTTCGCCAAGACAATGCGTTTCACACTGTTACATGCATTTGAATGGGAAACTCGCCCGAGACAAAGTATAGGTTTTCATTATGTGAATAATTTTAAAATCTTAGCTCAAACAGCTGCAAAACCTGTTTGCCCAGCACGGGGATATTGAGTTCTATAAGATAAAGCCATAAACATTTTTGTCTGAGTCTTCTATCAAAAGTTACAGCGATTTATATGAAGTTGTACGAAAACGCTTTCTTTCGCCAAGACAGTGTGTTTCTCACTGTTACATGCATTTGAATGGGAAACTCGCCTGAAACAAAGTATAGGTTTTCATTATGTGAATAATTTTAAAATCTTAGCTCAAACAGCTGCAAAACCTGTTTGCCCAGCACGGGGATATTGAGTTCTATAAGATAAAGCCATAAACATGTTTGTCTGAGTCTTCTATCAAAAGTTACAGCGATTTATATGAAGTTGTACGAAAATGCTTTCTTTCGCCAAGACAGTGTGTTTCTCACTGTTACATGCATTTGAATGGGAAACTCGCCTGAAACAAAGTATAGGTTTTCATTATGTGAATAATTTTAAAATCTTAGCTCAAACAGCTGCAAAACCTGTTTGCCCAGCACGGGGATATTGAGTTCTATAAGATAAAGCCATAAACATGTTTGTCTGAGTCTTCTATCAAAAGTTACAGCGATTTATATGAAGTTGTACGAAAACGCTTTATTTCGCCAAGACAATGCGTTTCACACTGTTACATGCATTTGAATGGGAAACTCGCCCGAGACAAAGTATAGGTTTTCATTATGTGAATAATTTTAAAATCTTAGCTCAAACAGCTGCAAAACCTGTTTGCCCAGCACGGGGATATTGAGTTCTATAAGATAAAGCCATAAACATTTTTGTCTGAGTCTTCTATCAAAAGTTACAGCGATTTATATGAAGTTGTACGAAAACGCTTTCTTTCGCCAAGACAGTGTGTTTCTCACTGTTACATGCATTTGAATGGGAAACTCGCCTGAAACAAAGTATAGGTTTTCATTATGTGAATAATTTTAAAATCTTAGCTCAAACAGCTGCAAAACCTGTTTGCCCAGCACGGGGATATTGAGTTCTATAAGATAAAGCCATAAACATGTTTGTCTGAGTCTTCTATCAAAAGTTACAGCGATTTATATGAAGTTGTACGAAAATGCTTTCTTTCGCCAAGACAGTGTGTTTCTCACTGTTACATGCATTTGAATGGGAAACTCGCCTGAAACAAAGTATAGGTTTTCATTATGTGAATAATTTTAAAATCTTAGCTCAAACAGCTGCAAAACCTGTTTGCCCAGCACGGGGATATTGAGTTCTATAAGATAAAGCCATAAACATGTTTGTCTGAGTCTTCTATCAAAAGTTACAGCGATTTATATGAAGTTGTACGAAAACGCTTTATTTCGCCAAGACAATGCGTTTCACACTGTTACATGCATTTGAATGGGAAACTCGCCCGAGACAAAGTATAGGTTTTCATTATGTGAATACTTTTAAAATCTTAGCTCAAACAGCTGCAAAACCTGTTTGCCCAGCACGGGGATATTGAGTTCTATAAGATAAAGCCATAAACATGTTTGTCTGAGTCTTCTATCAAAAGTTACAGCGATTTATATGAAGTTGTACGAAAATGCTTTCTTTCGCCAAGACAGTGTGTTTCTCACTGTTACATGCATTTGAATGGGAAACTCGCCTGAAACAAAGTATAGGTTTTCATTATGTGAATAATTTTAAAATCTTAGCTCAAACGGCTGCAAAACCTGTTTGCCCAGCACGGGGATATTGAGTTCTATAAGATAAAGCCATAAACATATGTTTCTGAGTCTTCTATCAAAAGTTACAGCGATTTATATGAAGTTGTACGAAAATGCTTTCTTTCGCCAAGACAGTGTGTTTCTCACTGTTACATGCATTTGAATGGGAAACTCGCCTGAAACAAAGTATAGGTTTTCATTATGTGAATAATTTTAAAATCTTAGCTCAAACGGCTGCAAAACCTGTTTGCCCAGCACGGGGATATTGAGTTCTATAAGATAAAGCCATAAACATTTTTGTCTGAGTCTTCTATCAAAAGTTACAGCGATTTATATGAAGTTGTACGAAAACGCTTTCTTTCGCCAAGACAGTGTGTTTCTCACTGTTACATGCATTTGAATGGGAAACTCGCCTGAAACAAAGTATAGGTTTTCATTATGTGAATAATTTTAAAATCTTAGCTCAAACAGCTGCAAAACCTGTTTGCCCAGCACGGGGATATTGAGTTCTATAAGATAAAGCCATAAACATGTTTGTCTGAGTCTTCTATCAAAAGTTACAGCGATTTATATGAAGTTGTACGAAAATGCTTTCTTTCGCCAAGACAGTGTGTTTCTCACTGTTACATGCATTTGAATGGGAAACTCGCCTGAAACAAAGTATAGGTTTTCATTATGTGAATAATTTTAAAATCTTAGCTCAAACAGCTGCAAAACCTGTTTGCCCAGCACGGGGATATTGAGTTCTATAAGATAAAGCCATAAACATGTTTGTCTGAGTCTTCTATCAAAAGTTACAGCGATTTATATGAAGTTGTACGAAAACGCTTTATTTCGCCAAGACAATGCGTTTCACACTGTTACATGCATTTGAATGGGAAACTCGCCCGAGACAAAGTATAGGTTTTCATTATGTGAATACTTTTAAAATCTTAGCTCAAACAGCTGCAAAACCTGTTTGCCCAGCACGGGGATATTGAGTTCTATAAGATAAAGCCATAAACATTTTTGTCTGAGTCTTCTATCAAAAGTTACAGCGATTTATATGAAGTTGTACGAAAATGCTTTCTTTCGCCAAGACAGTGTGTTTCTCACTGTTACATGCATTTGAATGGGAAACTCGCCTGAAACAAAGTATAGGTTTTCATTATGTGAATAATTTTAAAATCTTAGCTCAAACGGCTGCAAAACCTGTTTGCCCAGCACGGGGATATTGAGTTCTATAAGATAAAGCCATAAACATATGTTTCTGAGTCTTCTATCAAAAGTTACAGCGATTTATATGAAGTTGTACGAAAATGCTTTCTTTCGCCAAGACAGTGTGTTTCTCACTGTTACATGCATTTGAATGGGAAACTCGCCTGAAACAAAGTATAGGTTTTCATTATGTGAATAATTTTAAAATCTTAGCTCAAACGGCTGCAAAACCTGTTTGCCCAGCACGGGGATATTGAGTTCTATAAGATAAAGCCATAAACATATGTTTCTGAGTCTTCTATCAAAAGTTACAGCGATTTATATGAAGTTGTACGAAAATGCTTTCTTTCGCCAAGACAGTGTGTTTCTCACTGTTACATGCATTTGAATGGGAAACTCGCCTGAAACAAAGTATAGGTTTTCATTATGTGAATAATTTTAAAATCTTAGCTCAAACGGCTGCAAAACCTGTTTGCCCAGCACGGGGATATTGAGTTCTATAAGATAAAGCCATAAACATATGTTTCTGAGTCTTCTATCAAAAGTTACAGCGATTTATATGAAGTTGTACGAAAATGCTTTCTTTCGCCAAGACAGTGTGTTTCTCACTGTTACATGCATTTGAATGGGAAACTCGCCTGAAACAAAGTATAGGTTTTCATTATGTGAATAATTTTAAAATCTTAGCTCAAACGGCTGCAAAACCTGTTTGCCCAGCACGGGGATATTGAGTTCTATAAGATAAAGCCATAAACATGTTTGTCTGAGTCTTCTATCAAAAGTTACAGCGATTTATATGAAGTTGTACGAAAACGCTTTCTTTCGCCAAGACAGTGTGTTTCTCACTGTTACATGCATTTGAATGGGAAACTCGCCTGAAACAAAGTATAGGTTTTCATTATGTGAATAATTTTAAAATCTTAGCTCAAACAGCTGCAAAACCTGTTTGCCCAGCACGGGGATATTGAGTTCTATAAGATAAAGCCATAAACATGTTTGTCTGAGTCTTCTATCAAAAGTTACAGCGATTTATATGAAGTTGTACGAAAACGCTTTATTTCGCCAAGACAATGCGTTTCACACTGTTACATGCATTTGAATGGGAAACTCGCCCGAGACAAAGTATAGGTTTTCATTATGTGAATAATTTTAAAATCTTAGCTCAAACAGCTGCAAAACCTGTTTGCCCAGCACGGGGATATTGAGTTCTATAAGATAAAGCCATAAACATATGTTTCTGAGTCTTCTATCAAAAGTTACAGCGATTTATATGAAGTTGTACGAAAATGCTTTCTTTCGCCAAGACAGTGTGTTTCTCACTGTTACATGCATTTGAATGGGAAACTCGCCTGAAACAAAGTATAGGTTTTCATTATGTGAATAATTTTAAAATCTTAGCTCAAACGGCTGCAAAACCTGTTTGCCCAGCACGGGGATATTGAGTTCTATAAGATAAAGCCATAAACATGTTTGTCTGAGTCTTCTATCAAAAGTTACAGCGATTTATATGAAGTTGTACGAAAATGCTTTCTTTCGCCAAGACAGTGTTTCTCACTGTTACATGCATTTGAATGGGAAACTCGCCTGAAACAAAGTATAGGTTTTCATTATGTGAATAATTTTAAAATCTTAGCTCAAACGGCTGCAAAACCTGTTTGCCCAGCACGGGGATATTGAGTTCTATAAGATAAAGCCATAAACATATGTTTCTGAGTCTTCTATCAAAAGTTACAGCGATTTATATGAAGTTGTACAAAAATGCTTTCTTTCGCCAAGACAGTGTGTTTCTCACTGTTACATGCATTTGAATGGGAAACTCGCCTGAAACAAAGTATAGGTTTTCATTATGTGAATAATTTTAAAATCTTAGCTCAAACAGCTGCAAAACCTGTTTGCCCAGCACGGGAATATTGAGTTCTATAAGATAAAGCCATAAACATGTTTGTCTGAGTCTTCTATCAAAAGTTACAGCGATTTATATGAAGTTGTACGAAAACGCTTTATTTCGCCAAGACAATGCGTTTCACACTGTTACATGCATTTGAATGGGAAACTCGCCCGAGACAAAGTATAGGTTTTCATTATGTGAATAATTTTAAAATCTTAGCTCAAACAGCTGCAAAACCTGTTTGCCCAGCACGGGGATATTGAGTTCTATAAGATAAAGCCATAAACATTTTTGTCTGAGTCTTCTATCAAAAGTTACAGCGATTTATATGAAGTTGTACGAAAACGCTTTCTTTCGCCAAGACAGTGTGTTTCTCACTGTTACATGCATTTGAATGGGAAACTCGCCTGAAACAAAGTATAGGTTTTCATTATGTGAATAATTTTAAAATCTTAGCTCAAACAGCTGCAAAACCTGTTTGCCCAGCACGGGGATATTGAGTTCTATAAGATAAAGCCATAAACATGTTTGTCTGAGTCTTCTATCAAAAGTTACAGCGATTTATATGAAGTTGTACGAAAATGCTTTCTTTCGCCAAGACAGTGTGTTTCTCACTGTTACATGCATTTGAATGGGAAACTCGCCTGAAACAAAGTATAGGTTTTCATTATGTGAATAATTTTAAAATCTTAGCTCAAACAGCTGCAAAACCTGTTTGCCCAGCACGGGGATATTGAGTTCTATAAGATAAAGCCATAAACATGTTTGTCTGAGTCTTCTATCAAAAGTTACAGCGATTTATATGAAGTTGTACGAAAACGCTTTATTTCGCCAAGACAATGCGTTTCACACTGTTACATGCATTTGAATGGGAAACTCGCCCGAGACAAAGTATAGGTTTTCATTATGTGAATAATTTTAAAATCTTATCTCAAACAGCTGCAAAACCTGTTTGCCCAGCACGGGGATATTGAGTTCTATAAGATAAAGCCATAAACATTTTTGTCTGAGTCTTCTATCAAAAGTTACAGCGATTTATATGAAGTTGTACGAAAACGCTTTCTTTCGCCAAGACAGTGTGTTTCTCACTGTTACATGCATTTGAATGGGAAACTCGCCTGAAACAAAGTATAGGTTTTCATTATGTGAATAATTTTAAAATCTTAGCTCAAACAGCTGCAAAACCTGTTTGCCCAGCACGGGGATATTGAGTTCTATAAGATAAAGCCATAAACATGTTTGTCTGAGTCTTCTATCAAAAGTTACAGCGATTTATATGAAGTTGTACGAAAATGCTTTCTTTCGCCAAGACAGTGTGTTTCTCACTGTTACATGCATTTGAATGGGAAACTCGCCTGAAACAAAGTATAGGTTTTCATTATGTGAATAATTTTAAAATCTTAGCTCAAACAGCTGCAAAACCTGTTTGCCCAGCACGGGGATATTGAGTTCTATAAGATAAAGCCATAAACATGTTTGTCTGAGTCTTCTATCAAAAGTTACAGCGATTTATATGAAGTTGTACGAAAACGCTTTATTTCGCCAAGACAGTGTGTTTCTCACTGTTACATGCATTTGAATGGGAAACTCGCCTGAAACAAAGTATAGGTTTTCATTATGTGAATAATTTTAAAATCTTAGCTCAAACGGCTGCAAAACCTGTTTGCCCAGCACGGGGATATTGAGTTCTATAAGATAAAGCCATAAACATATGTTTCTGAGTCTTCTATCAAAAGTTACAGCGATTTATATGAAGTTGTACGAAAATGCTTTCTTTCGCCAAGACAGTGTGTTTCTCACTGTTACATGCATTTGAATGGGAAACTCGCCTGAAACAAAGTATAGGTTTTCATTATGTGAATAATTTTAAAATCTTAGCTCAAACGGCTGCAAAACCTGTTTGCCCAGCACGGGGATATTGAGTTCTATAAGATAAAGCCATAAACATGTTTGTCTGAGTCTTCTATCAAAAGTTACAGCGATTTATATGAAGTTGTACGAAAATGCTTTCTTTCGCCAAGACAGTGTTTCTCACTGTTACATGCATTTGAATGGGAAACTCGCCTGAAACAAAGTATAGGTTTTCATTATGTGAATAATTTTAAAATCTTAGCTCAAACGGCTGCAAAACCTGTTTGCCCAGCACGGGGATATTGAGTTCTATAAGATAAAGCCATAAACATATGTTTCTGAGTCTTCTATCAAAAGTTACAGCGATTTATATGAAGTTGTACAAAAATGCTTTCTTTCGCCAAGACAGTGTGTTTCTCACTGTTACATGCATTTGAATGGGAAACTCGCCTGAAACAAAGTATAGGTTTTCATTATGTGAATAATTTTAAAATCTTAGCTCAAACAGCTGCAAAACCTGTTTGCCCAGCACGGGGATATTGAGTTCTATAAGATAAAGCCATAAACATTTTTGTCTGAGTCTTCTATCAAAAGTTACAGCGATTTATATGAAGTTGTACAAAAATGCTTTCTTTCGCCAAGACAGTGTGTTTCTCACTGTTACATGCATTTGAATGGGAAACTCGCCTGAAACAAAGTATAGGTTTTCATTATGTGAATAATTTTAAAATCTTAGCTCAAACAGCTGCAAAACCTGTTTGCCCAGCACGGGGATATTGAGTTCTATAAGATAAAGCCATAAACATGTTTGTCTGAGTCTTCTATCAAAAGTTACAGCGATTTATATGAAGTTGTACGAAAACGCTTTATTTCGCCAAGACAATGCGTTTCACACTGTTACATGCATTTGAATGGGAAACTCGCCCGAGACAAAGTATAGGTTTTCATTATGTGAATACTTTTAAAATCTTAGCTCAAACAGCTGCAAAACCTGTTTGCCCAGCACGGGGATATTGAGTTCTATAAGATAAAGCCATAAACATTTTTGTCTGAGTCTTCTATCAAAAGTTACAGCGATTTATATGAAGTTGTACGAAAACGCTTTCTTTCGCCAAGACAGTGTGTTTCTCACTGTTACATGCATTTGAATGGGAAACTCGCCTGAAACAAAGTATAGGTTTTCATTATGTGAATAATTTTAAAATCTTAGCTCAAACAGCTGCAAAACCTGTTTGCCCAGCACGGGGATATTGAGTTCTATAAGATAAAGCCATAAACATGTTTGTCTGAGTCTTCTATCAAAAGTTACAGCGATTTATATGAAGTTGTACGAAAATGCTTTCTTTCGCCAAGACAGTGTGTTTCTCACTGTTACATGCATTTGAATGGGAAACTCGCCTGAAACAAAGTATAGGTTTTCATTATGTGAATAATTTTAAAATCTTAGCTCAAACGGCTGCAAAACCTGTTTGCCCAGCACGGGAATATTGAGTTCTATAAGATAAAGCCATAAACATATGTTTCTGAGTCTTCTATCAAAAGTTACAGCGATTTATATGAAGTTGTACGAAAATGCTTTCTTTCGCCAAGACAGTGTGTTTCTCACTGTTACATGCATTTGAATGGGAAACTCGCCTGAAACAAAGTATAGGTTTTCATTATGTGAATAATTTTAAAATCTTAGCTCAAACAGCTGCAAAACCTGTTTGCCCAGCACGGGGATATTGAGTTCTATAAGATAAAGCCATAAACATATGTTTCTGAGTCTTCTATCAAAAGTTACAGCGATTTATATGAAGTTGTACAAAAATGCTTTCTTTCGCCAAGACAGTGTGTTTCTCACTGTTACATGCATTTGAATGGGAAACTCGCCCGAGACAAAGTATAGGTTTTCATTATGTGAATAATTTTAAAATCTTAGCTCAAACAGCTGCAAAACCTGTTTGCCCAGCACGGGGATATTGAGTTCTATAAGATAAAGCCATAAACATTTTTGTCTGAGTCTTCTATCAAAAGTTACAGCGATTTATATGAAGTTGTACGAAAACGCTTTCTTTCGCCAAGACAGTGTGTTTCTCACTGTTACATGCATTTGAATGGGAAACTCGCCTGAAACAAAGTATAGGTTTTCATTATGTGAATAATTTTAAAATCTTAGCTCAAACAGCTGCAAAACCTGTTTGCCCAGCACGGGGATATTGAGTTCTATAAGATAAAGCCATAAACATGTTTGTCTGAGTCTTCTATCAAAAGTTACAGCGATTTATATGAAGTTGTACGAAAATGCTTTCTTTCGCCAAGATAGTGTGTTTCTCACTGTTACATGCATTTGAATGGGAAACTCGCCTGAAACAAAGTATAGGTTTTCATTATGTGAATAATTTTAAAATCTTAGCTCAAACAGCTGCAAAACCTGTTTGCCCAGCACGGGGATATTGAGTTCTATAAGATAAAGCCATAAACATGTTTGTCTGAGTCTTCTATCAAAAGTTACAGCGATTTATATGAAGTTGTACGAAAACGCTTTATTTCGCCAAGACAATGCGTTTCACACTGTTACATGCATTTGAATGGGAAACTCGCCCGAGACAAAGTATAGGTTTTCATTATGTGAATACTTTTAAAATCTTAGCTCAAACAGCTGCAAAACCTGTTTGCCCAGCACGGGGATATTGAGTTCTATAAGATAAAGCCATAAACATTTTTGTCTGAGTCTTCTATCAAAAGTTACAGCGATTTATATGAAGTTGTACGAAAACGCTTTCTTTCGCCAAGACAGTGTGTTTCTCACTGTTACATGCATTTGAATGGGAAACTCGCCTGAAACAAAGTATAGGTTTTCATTATGTGAATAATTTTAAAATCTTAGCTCAAACAGCTGCAAAACCTGTTTGCCCAGCACGGGGATATTGAGTTCTATAAGATAAAGCCATAAACATGTTTGTCTGAGTCTTCTATCAAAAGTTACAGCGATTTATATGAAGTTGTACGAAAACGCTTTCTTTCGCCAAGACAGTGTGTTTCTCACTGTTACATGCATTTGAATGGGAAACTCGCCTGAAACAAAGTATAGGTTTTCATTATGTGAATAATTTTAAAATCTTAGCTCAAACAGCTGCAAAACCTGTTTGCCCAGCACGGGGATATTGAGTTCTATAAGATAAAGCCATAAACATGTTTGTCTGAGTCTTCTATCAAAAGTTACAGCGATTTATATGAAGTTGTACGAAAACGCTTTATTTCGCCAAGACAATGCGTTTCACACTGTTACATGCATTTGAATGGGAAACTCGCCCGAGACAAAGTATAGGTTTTCATTATGTGAATAATTTTAAAATCTTAGCTCAAACAGCTGCAAAACCTGTTTGCCCAGCACGGGGATATTGAGTTCTATAAGATAAAGCCATAAACATTTTTGTCTGAGTCTTCTATCAAAAGTTACAGCGATTTATATGAAGTTGTACGAAAACGCTTTCTTTCGCCAAGACAGTGTGTTTCTCACTGTTACATGCATTTGAATGGGAAACTCGCCTGAAACAAAGTATAGGTTTTCATTATGTGAATAATTTTAAAATCTTAGCTCAAACAGCTGCAAAACCTGTTTGCCCAGCACGGGGATATTGAGTTCTATAAGATAAAGCCATAAACATGTTTGTCTGAGTCTTCTATCAAAAGTTACAGCGATTTATATGAAGTTGTACGAAAATGCTTTCTTTCGCCAAGACAGTGTGTTTCTCACTGTTACATGCATTTGAATGGGAAACTCGCCTGAAACAAAGTATAGGTTTTCATTATGTGAATAATTTTAAAATCTTAGCTCAAACGGCTGCAAAACCTGTTTGCCCAGCACGGGGATATTGAGTTATATAAGATAAAGCCATAAACATATGTTTCTGAGTCTTCTATCAAAAGTTACAGCGATTTATATGAAGTTGTACGAAAACGCTTTCTTTCGCCAAGACAGTGTGTTTCTCACTGTTACATGCATTTGAATGGGAAACTCGCCTGAAACAAAGTATAGGTTTTCATTATGTGAATAATTTTAAAATCTTAGCTCAAACAGCTGCAAAACCTGTTTGCCCAGCACGGGAATATTGAGTTCTATAAGATAAAGCCATAAACATGTTTGTCTGAGTCTTCTATCAAAAGTTACAGCGATTTATATGAAGTTGTACGAAAACGCTTTATTTCGCCAAGACAATGCGTTTCACACTGTTACATGCATTTGAATGGGAAACTCGCCCGAGACAAAGTATAGGTTTTCATTATGTGAATAATTTTAAAATCTTAGCTCAAACAGCTGCAAAACCTGTTTGCCCAGCACGGGGATATTGAGTTCTATAAGATAAAGCCATAAACATTTTTGTCTGAGTCTTCTATCAAAAGTTACAGCGATTTATATGAAGTTGTACGAAAACGCTTTCTTTCGCCAAGACAGTGTGTTTCTCACTGTTACATGCATTTGAATGGGAAACTCGCCTGAAACAAAGTATAGGTTTTCATTATGTGAATAATTTTAAAATCTTAGCTCAAACAGCTGCAAAACCTGTTTGCCCAGCACGGGGATATTGAGTTCTATAAGATAAAGCCATAAACATGTTTGTCTGAGTCTTCTATCAAAAGTTACAGCGATTTATATGAAGTTGTACGAAAACGCTTTATTTCGCCAAGACAATGCGTTTCACACTGTTACATGCATTTGAATGGGAAACTCGCCCGAGACAAAGTATAGGTTTTCATTATGTGAATAATTTTAAAATCTTAGCTCAAACAGCTGCAAAACCTGTTTGCCCAGCACGGGGATATTGAGTTCTATAAGATAAAGCCATAAACATTTTTGTCTGAGTCTTCTATCAAAAGTTACAGCGATTTATATGAAGTTGTACGAAAACGCTTTCTTTCGCCAAGACAGTGTGTTTCTCACTGTTACATGCATTTGAATGGGAAACTCGCCTGAAACAAAGTATAGGTTTTCATTATGTGAATAATTTTAAAATCTTAGCTCAAACAGCTGCAAAACCTGTTTGCCCAGCACGGGGATATTGAGTTCTATAAGATAAAGCCATAAACATGTTTGTCTGAGTCTTCTATCAAAAGTTACAGCGATTTATATGAAGTTGTACGAAAATGCTTTCTTTCGCCAAGACAGTGTGTTTCTCACTGTTACATGCATTTGAATGGGAAACTCGCCTGAAACAAAGTATAGGTTTTCATTATGTGAATAATTTTAAAATCTTAGCTCAAACGGCTGCAAAACCTGTTTGCCCAGCACGGGGATATTGAGTTATATAAGATAAAGCCATAAACATATGTTTCTGAGTCTTCTATCAAAAGTTACAGCGATTTATATGAAGTTGTACGAAAACGCTTTCTTTCGCCAAGACAGTGTGTTTCTCACTGTTACATGCATTTGAATGGGAAACTCGCCTGAAACAAAGTATAGGTTTTCATTATGTGAATAATTTTAAAATCTTAGCTCAAACAGCTGCAAAACCTGTTTGCCCAGCACGGGAATATTGAGTTCTATAAGATAAAGCCATAAACATGTTTGTCTGAGTCTTCTATCAAAAGTTACAGCGATTTATATGAAGTTGTACGAAAACGCTTTATTTCGCCAAGACAATGCGTTTCACACTGTTACATGCATTTGAATGGGAAACTCGCCCGAGACAAAGTATAGGTTTTCATTATGTGAATAATTTTAAAATCTTAGCTCAAACAGCTGCAAAACCTGTTTGCCCAGCACGGGGATATTGAGTTCTATAAGATAAAGCCATAAACATTTTTGTCTGAGTCTTCTATCAAAAGTTACAGCGATTTATATGAAGTTGTACGAAAACGCTTTCTTTCGCCAAGACAGTGTGTTTCTCACTGTTACATGCATTTGAATGGGAAACTCGCCTGAAACAAAGTATAGGTTTTCATTATGTGAATAATTTTAAAATCTTAGCTCAAACAGCTGCAAAACCTGTTTGCCCAGCACGGGGATATTGAGTTCTATAAGATAAAGCCATAAACATGTTTGTCTGAGTCTTCTATCAAAAGTTACAGCGATTTATATGAAGTTGTACGAAAACGCTTTATTTCGCCAAGACAATGCGTTTCACACTGTTACATGCATTTGAATGGGAAACTCGCCCGAGACAAAGTATAGGTTTTCATTATGTGAATAATTTTAAAATCTTAGCTCAAACAGCTGCAAAACCTGTTTGCCCAGCACGGGGATATTGAGTTCTATAAGATAAAGCCATAAACATTTTTGTCTGAGTCTTCTATCAAAAGTTACAGCGATTTATATGAAGTTGTACGAAAACGCTTTCTTTCGCCAAGACAGTGTGTTTCTCACTGTTACATGCATTTGAATGGGAAACTCGCCTGAAACAAAGTATAGGTTTTCATTATGTGAATAATTTTAAAATCTTAGCTCAAACAGCTGCAAAACCTGTTTGCCCAGCACGGGGATATTGAGTTCTATAAGATAAAGCCATAAACATGTTTGTCTGAGTCTTCTATCAAAAGTTACAGCGATTTATATGAAGTTGTACGAAAATGCTTTCTTTCGCCAAGACAGTGTGTTTCTCACTGTTACATGCATTTGAATGGGAAACTCGCCTGAAACAAAGTATAGGTTTTCATTATGTGAATAATTTTAAAATCTTAGCTCAAACGGCTGCAAAACCTGTTTGCCCAGCACGGGGATATTGAGTTCTATAAGATAAAGCCATAAACATATGTTTCTGAGTCTTCTATCAAAAGTTACAGCGATTTATATGAAGTTGTACGAAAACGCTTTCTTTCGCCAAGACAGTGTGTTTCTCACTGTTACATGCATTTGAATGGGAAACTCGCCTGAAACAAAGTATAGGTTTTCATTATGTGAATAATTTTAAAATCTTAGCTCAAACAGCTGCAAAACCTGTTTGCCCAGCACGGGGATATTGAGTTCTATAAGATAAAGCCATAAACATGTTTGTCTGAGTCTTCTATCAAAAGTTACAGCGATTTATATGAAGTTGTACGAAAATGCTTTCTTTCGCCAAGACAGTGTGTTTCTCACTGTTACATGCATTTGAATGGGAAACTCGCCTGAAACAAAGTATAGGTTTTCATTATGTGAATAATTTTAAAATCTTAGCTCAAACGGCTGCAAAACCTGTTTGCCCAGCACGGGGATATTGAGTTCTATAAGATAAAGCCATAAACATGTTTGTCTGAGTCTTCTATCAAAAGTTACAGCGATTTATATGAAGTTGTACGAAAATGCTTTCTTTCGCCAAGACAGTGTGTTTCTCACTGTTACATGCATTTGAATGGGAAACTCGCCTGAAACAAAGTATAGGTTTTCATTATGTGAATAATTTTAAAATCTTAGCTCAAACGGCTGCAAAACCTGTTTGCCCAGCACGGGGATATTGAGTTATATAAGATAAAGCCATAAACATATGTTTCTGAGTCTTCTATCAAAAGTTACAGCGATTTATATGAAGTTGTACGAAAATGCTTTCTTTCGCCAAGACAGTGTGTTTCTCACTGTTACATGCATTTGAATGGGAAACTCGCCTGAAACAAAGTATAGGTTTTCATTATGTGAATAATTTTAAAATCTTAGCTCAAACAGCTGCAAAACCTGTTTGCCCAGCACGGGAATATTGAGTTCTATAAGATAAAGCCATAAACATGTTTGTCTGAGTCTTCTATCAAAAGTTACAGCGATTTATATGAAGTTGTACGAAAACGCTTTATTTCGCCAAGACAATGCGTTTCACACTGTTACATGCATTTGAATGGGAAACTCGCCCGAGACAAAGTATAGGTTTTCATTATGTGAATAATTTTAAAATCTTAGCTCAAACAGCTGCAAAACCTGTTTGCCCAGCACGGGGATATTGAGTTCTATAAGATAAAGCCATAAACATTTTTGTCTGAGTCTTCTATCAAAAGTTACAGCGATTTATATGAAGTTGTACGAAAACGCTTTCTTTCGCCAAGACAGTGTGTTTCTCACTGTTACATGCATTTGAATGGGAAACTCGCCTGAAACAAAGTATAGGTTTTCATTATGTGAATAATTTTAAAATCTTAGCTCAAACAGCTGCAAAACCTGTTTGCCCAGCACGGGGATATTGAGTTCTATAAGATAAAGCCATAAACATTTTTGTCTGAGTCTTCTATCAAAAGTTACAGCGATTTATATGAAGTTGTACGAAAATGCTTTCTTTCGCCAAGACAGTGTGTTTCTCACTGTTACATGCATTTGAATGGGAAACTCGCCTGAAACAAAGTATAGGTTTTCATTATGTGAATAATTTTAAAATCTTAGCTCAAACGGCTGCAAAACCTGTTTGCCCAGCACGGGGATATTGAGTTCTATAAGATAAAGCCATAAACATGTTTGTCTGAGTCTTCTATCAAAAGTTACAGCGATTTATATGAAGTTGTACGAAAATGCTTTCTTTCGCCAAGACAGTGTGTTTCTCACTGTTACATGCATTTGAATGGGAAACTCGCCTGAAACAAAGTATAGGTTTTCATTATGTGAATAATTTTAAAATCTTAGCTCAAACGGCTGCAAAACCTGTTTGCCCAGCACGGGGATATTGAGTTATATAAGATAAAGCCATAAACATATGTTTCTGAGTCTTCTATCAAAAGTTACAGCGATTTATATGAAGTTGTACGAAAATGCTTTCTTTCGCCAAGACAGTGTGTTTCTCACTGTTACATGCATTTGAATGGGAAACTCGCCTGAAACAAAGTATAGGTTTTCATTATGTGAATAATTTTAAAATCTTAGCTCAAACAGCTGCAAAACCTGTTTGCCCAGCACGGGAATATTGAGTTCTATAAGATAAAGCCATAAACATGTTTGTCTGAGTCTTCTATCAAAAGTTACAGCGATTTATATGAAGTTGTACGAAAACGCTTTATTTCGCCAAGACAATGCGTTTCACACTGTTACATGCATTTGAATGGGAAACTCGCCCGAGACAAAGTATAGGTTTTCATTATGTGAATAATTTTAAAATCTTAGCTCAAACAGCTGCAAAACCTGTTTGCCCAGCACGGGGATATTGAGTTCTATAAGATAAAGCCATAAACATTTTTGTCTGAGTCTTCTATCAAAAGTTACAGCGATTTATATGAAGTTGTACGAAAACGCTTTCTTTCGCCAAGACAGTGTGTTTCTCACTGTTACATGCATTTGAATGGGAAACTCGCCTGAAACAAAGTATAGGTTTTCATTATGTGAATAATTTTAAAATCTTAGCTCAAACAGCTGCAAAACCTGTTTGCCCAGCACGGGGATATTGAGTTCTATAAGATAAAGCCATAAACATGTTTGTCTGAGTCTTCTATCAAAAGTTACAGCGATTTATATGAAGTTGTACGAAAATGCTTTCTTTCGCCAAGACAGTGTGTTTCTCACTGTTACATGCATTTGAATGGGAAACTCGCCTGAAACAAAGTATAGGTTTTCATTATGTGAATAATTTTAAAATCTTAGCTCAAACGGCTGCAAAACCTGTTTGCCCAGCACGGGGATATTGAGTTCTATAAGATAAAGCCATAAACATATGTTTCTGAGTCTTCTATCAAAAGTTACAGCGATTTATATGAAGTTGTACGAAAATGCTTTCTTTCGCCAAGACAGTGTGTTTCTCACTGTTACATGCATTTGAATGGGAAACTCGCCTGAAACAAAGTATAGGTTTTCATTATGTGAATAATTTTAAAATCTTAGCTCAAACGGCTGCAAAACCTGTTTGCCCAGCACGGGGATATTGAGTTCTATAAGATAAAGCCATAAACATGTTTGTCTGAGTCTTCTATCAAAAGTTACAGCGATTTATATGAAGTTGTACGAAAATGCTTTCTTTCGCCAAGACAGTGTGTTTCTCACTGTTACATGCATTTGAATGGGAAACTCGCCTGAAACAAAGTATAGGTTTTCATTATGTGAATAATTTTAAAATCTTAGCTCAAACAGCTGCAAAACCTGTTTGCCCAGCACGGGGATATTGAGTTCTATAAGATAAAGCCATAAACATGTTTGTCTGAGTCTTCTATCAAAAGTTACAGCGATTTATATGAAGTTGTACGAAAATGCTTTCTTTCGCCAAGACAGTGTGTTTCTCACTGTTACATGCATTTGAATGGGAAACTCGCCTGAAACAAAGTATAGGTTTTCATTATGTGAATAATTTTAAAATCTTAGCTCAAACGGCTGCAAAACCTGTTTGCCCAGCACGGGGATATTGAGTTCTATAAGATAAAGCCATAAACATATGTTTCTGAGTCTTCTATCAAAAGTTACAGCGATTTATATGAAGTTGTACGAAAATGCTTTCTTTCGCCAAGACAGTGTGTTTCTCACTGTTACATGCATTTGAATGGGAAACTCGCCTGAAACAAAGTATAGGTTTTCATTATGTGAATAATTTTAAAATCTTAGCTCAAACGGCTGCAAAACCTGTTTGCCCAGCACGGGGATATTGAGTTCTATAAGATAAAGCCATAAACATGTTTGTCTGAGTCTTCTATCAAAAGTTACAGCGATTTATATGAAGTTGTACGAAAATGCTTTCTTTCGCCAAGACAGTGTGTTTCTCACTGTTACATGCATTTGAATGGGAAACTCGCCTGAAACAAAGTATAGGTTTTCATTATGTGAATAATTTTAAAATCTTAGCTCAAACGGCTGCAAAACCTGTTTGCCCAGCACGGGAATATTGAGTTCTATAAGATAAAGCCATAAACATATGTTTCTGAGTCTTCTATCAAAAGTTACAGCGATTTATATGAAGTTGTACGAAAATGCTTTCTTTCGCCAAGACAGTGTGTTTCTCACTGTTACATGCATTTGAATGGGAAACTCGCCTGAAACAAAGTATAGGTTTTCATTATGTGAATAATTTTAAAATCTTAGCTCAAACAGCTGCAAAACCTGTTTGCCCAGCACGGGGATATTGAGTTCTATAAGATAAAGCCATAAACATTTTTGTCTGAGTCTTCTATCAAAAGTTACAGCGATTTATATGAAGTTGTACGAAAACGCTTTCTTTCGCCAAGACAGTGTGTTTCTCACTGTTACATGCATTTGAATGGGAAACTCGCCTGAAACAAAGTATAGGTTTTCATTATGTGAATAATTTTAAAATCTTAGCTCAAACAGCTGCAAAACCTGTTTGCCCAGCACGGGGATATTGAGTTCTATAAGATAAAGCCATAAACATGTTTGTCTGAGTCTTCTATCAAAAGTTACAGCGATTTATATGAAGTTGTACGAAAATGCTTTCTTTCGCCAAGACAGTGTGTTTCTCACTGTTACATGCATTTGAATGGGAAACTCGCCTGAAACAAAGTATAGGTTTTCATTATGTGAATAATTTTAAAATCTTAGCTCAAACGGCTGCAAAACCTGTTTGCCCAGCACGGGGATATTGAGTTCTATAAGATAAAGCCATAAACATATGTTTCTGAGTCTTCTATCAAAAGTTACAGCGATTTATATGAAGTTGTACGAAAATGCTTTCTTTCGCCAAGACAGTGTGTTTCTCACTGTTACATGCATTTGAATGGGAAACTCGCCTGAAACAAAGTATAGGTTTTCATTATGTGAATAATTTTAAAATCTTAGCTCAAACGGCTGCAAAACCTGTTTGCCCAGCACGGGGATATTGAGTTCTATAAGATAAAGCCATAAACATGTTTGTCTGAGTCTTCTATCAAAAGTTACAGCGATTTATATGAAGTTGTACGAAAATGCTTTCTTTCGCCAAGACAGTGTGTTTCTCACTGTTACATGCATTTGAATGGGAAACTCGCCTGAAACAAAGTATAGGTTTTCATTATGTGAATAATTTTAAAATCTTAGCTCAAACGGCTGCAAAACCTGTTTGCCCAGCACGGGAATATTGAGTTCTATAAGATAAAGCCATAAACATATGTTTCTGAGTCTTCTATCAAAAGTTACAGCGATTTATATGAAGTTGTACGAAAATGCTTTCTTTCGCCAAGACAGTGTGTTTCTCACTGTTACATGCATTTGAATGGGAAACTCGCCTGAAACAAAGTATAGGTTTTCATTATGTGAATAATTTTAAAATCTTAGCTCAAACAGCTGCAAAACCTGTTTGCCCAGCACGGGGATATTGAGTTCTATAAGATAAAGCCATAAACATATGTTTCTGAGTCTTCTATCAAAAGTTACAGCGATTTATATGAAGTTGTACGAAAATGCTTTCTTTCGCCAAGACAGTGTGTTTCTCACTGTTACATGCATTTGAATGGGAAACTCGCCTGAAACAAAGTATAGGTTTTCATTATGTGAATAATTTTAAAATCTTAGCTCAAACGGCTGCAAAACCTGTTTGCCCAGCACGGGGATATTGAGTTCTATAAGATAAAGCCATAAACATGTTTGTCTGAGTCTTCTATCAAAAGTTACAGCGATTTATATGAAGTTGTACGAAAATGCTTTCTTTCGCCAAGACAGTGTGTTTCTCACTGTTACATGCATTTGAATGGGAAACTCGCCTGAAACAAAGTATAGGTTTTCATTATGTGAATAATTTTAAAATCTTAGCTCAAACGGCTGCAAAACCTGTTTGCCCAGCACGGGAATATTGAGTTCTATAAGATAAAGCCATAAACATATGTTTCTGAGTCTTCTATCAAAAGTTACAGCGATTTATATGAAGTTGTACGAAAATGCTTTCTTTCGCCAAGACAGTGTGTTTCTCACTGTTACATGCATTTGAATGGGAAACTCGCCTGAAACAAAGTATAGGTTTTCATTATGTGAATAATTTTAAAATCTTAGCTCAAACGGCTGCAAAACCTGTTTGCCCAGCACGGGGATATTGAGTTCTATAAGATAAAGCCATAAACATATGTTTCTGAGTCTTCTATCAAAAGTTACAGCGATTTATATGAAGTTGTACGAAAATGCTTTCTTTCGCCAAGACAGTGTGTTTCTCACTGTTACATGCATTTGAATGGGAAACTCGCCTGAAACAAAGTATAGGTTTTCATTATGTGAATAATTTTAAAATCTTAGCTCAAACGGCTGCAAAACCTGTTTGCCCAGCACGGGGATATTGAGTTCTATAAGATAAAGCCATAAACATGTTTGTCTGAGTCTTCTATCAAAAGTTACAGCGATTTATATGAAGTTGTACGAAAATGCTTTCTTTCGCCAAGACAGTGTGTTTCTCACTGTTACATGCATTTGAATGGGAAACTCGCCTGAAACAAAGTATAGGTTTTCATTATGTGAATAATTTTAAAATCTTAGCTCAAACGGCTGCAAAACCTGTTTGCCCAGCACGGGAATATTGAGTTCTATAAGATAAAGCCATAAACATATGTTTCTGAGTCTTCTATCAAAAGTTACAGCGATTTATATGAAGTTGTACGAAAATGCTTTCTTTCGCCAAGACAGTGTGTTTCTCACTGTTACATGCATTTGAATGGGAAACTCGCCTGAAACAAAGTATAGGTTTTCATTATGTGAATAATTTTAAAATCTTAGCTCAAACAGCTGCAAAACCTGTTTGCCCAGCACGGGGATATTGAGTTCTATAAGATAAAGCCATAAACATATGTTTCTGAGTCTTCTATCAAAAGTTACAGCGATTTATATGAAGTTGTACGAAAATGCTTTCTTTCGCCAAGACAGTGTGTTTCTCACTGTTACATGCATTTGAATGGGAAACTCGCCTGAAACAAAGTATAGGTTTTCATTATGTGAATAATTTTAAAATCTTAGCTCAAACGGCTGCAAAACCTGTTTGCCCAGCACGGGGATATTGAGTTCTATAAGATAAAGCCATAAACATGTTTGTCTGAGTCTTCTATCAAAAGTTACAGCGATTTATATGAAGTTGTACGAAAATGCTTTCTTTCGCCAAGACAGTGTGTTTCTCACTGTTACATGCATTTGAATGGGAAACTCGCCTGAAACAAAGTATAGGTTTTCATTATGTGAATAATTTTAAAATCTTAGCTCAAACGGCTGCAAAACCTGTTTGCCCAGCACGGGAATATTGAGTTCTATAAGATAAAGCCATAAACATATGTTTCTGAGTCTTCTATCAAAAGTTACAGCGATTTATATGAAGTTGTACGAAAATGCTTTCTTTCGCCAAGACAGTGTGTTTCTCACTGTTACATGCATTTGAATGGGAAACTCGCCTGAAACAAAGTATAGGTTTTCATTATGTGAATAATTTTAAAATCTTAGCTCAAACAGCTGCAAAACCTGTTTGCCCAGCACGGGGATATTGAGTTCTATAAGATAAAGCCATAAACATTTTTGTCTGAGTCTTCTATCAAAAGTTACAGCGATTTATATGAAGTTGTACGAAAACGCTTTCTTTCGCCAAGACAGTGTGTTTCTCACTGTTACATGCATTTGAATGGGAAACTCGCCTGAAACAAAGTATAGGTTTTCATTATGTGAATAATTTTAAAATCTTAGCTCAAACAGCTGCAAAACCTGTTTGCCCAGCACGGGGATATTGAGTTCTATAAGATAAAGCCATAAACATGTTTGTCTGAGTCTTCTATCAAAAGTTACAGCGATTTATATGAAGTTGTACGAAAATGCTTTCTTTCGCCAAGACAGTGTGTTTCTCACTGTTACATGCATTTGAATGGGAAACTCGCCTGAAACAAAGTATAGGTTTTCATTATGTGAATAATTTTAAAATCTTAGCTCAAACGGCTGCAAAACCTGTTTGCCCAGCACGGGGATATTGAGTTCTATAAGATAAAGCCATAAACATATGTTTCTGAGTCTTCTATCAAAAGTTACAGCGATTTATATGAAGTTGTACGAAAATGCTTTCTTTCGCCAAGACAGTGTGTTTCTCACTGTTACATGCATTTGAATGGGAAACTCGCCTGAAACAAAGTATAGGTTTTCATTATGTGAATAATTTTAAAATCTTAGCTCAAACGGCTGCAAAACCTGTTTGCCCAGCACGGGGATATTGAGTTCTATAAGATAAAGCCATAAACATGTTTGTCTGAGTCTTCTATCAAAAGTTACAGCGATTTATATGAAGTTGTACGAAAATGCTTTCTTTCGCCAAGACAGTGTGTTTCTCACTGTTACATGCATTTGAATGGGAAACTCGCCTGAAACAAAGTATAGGTTTTCATTATGTGAATAATTTTAAAATCTTAGCTCAAACAGCTGCAAAACCTGTTTGCCCAGCACGGGAATGTTGAGTTCTATAAGATAAAGCCATAAACATGTTTGTCTGAGTCTTCTATCAAAAGTTACAGCGATTTATATGAAGTTGTACGAAAACGCTTTATTTCGCCAAGACAATGCGTTTCACACTGTTACATGCATTTGAATGGGAAACTCGCCCGAGACAAAGTATAGGTTTTCATTATGTGAATAATTTTAAAATCTTAGCTCAAACAGCTGCAAAACCTGTTTGCCCAGCACGGGGATATTGAGTTCTATAAGATAAAGCCATAAACATTTTTGTCTGAGTCTTCTATCAAAAGTTACAGCGATTTATATGAAGTTGTACGAAAACGCTTTATTTCGCCAAGACAGTGTGTTTCTCACTGTTACATGCATTTGAATGGGAAACTCGCCTGAAACAAAGTATAGGTTTTCATTATGTGAATAATTTTAAAATCTTAGCTCAAACAGCTGCAAAACCTGTTTGCCCAGCACGGGGATATTGAGTTCTATAAGATAAAGCCATAAACATGTTTGTCTGAGTCTTCTATCAAAAGTTACAGCGATTTATATGAAGTTGTACGAAAACGCTTTATTTCGCCAAGACAATGCGTTTCACACTGTTACATGCATTTGAATGGGAAACTCGCCCGAGACAAAGTATAGGTTTTCATTATGTGAATAATTTTAAAATCTTAGCTCAAACAGCTGCAAAACCTGTTTGCCCAGCACGGGGATATTGAGTTTGATAAGATAAAGCCATAAACATTTTTGTCTGAGTCTTCTATCAAAAGTTACAGCGATTTATATGAAGTTGTACAAAAACGCTTTCTTTCGCCAAGACAGTGTGTTTCTCACTGTTACATGCATTTGAATGGGAAACTCGCCTGAAACAAAGTATAGGTTTTCATTATGTGAATAATTTTAAAATCTTAGCTCAAACGGCTGCAAAACCTGTTTGCCCAGCACGGGGATATTGAGTTCTATAAGATAAAGCCATAAACATATGTTTCTGAGTCTTCTATCAAAAGTTACAGCGATTTATATGAAGTTGTACGAAAATGCTTTCTTTCGCCAAGACAGTGTGTTTCTCACTGTTACATGCATTTGAATGGGAAACTCGCCTGAAACAAAGTATAGGTTTTCATTATGTGAATAATTTTAAAATCTTAGCTCAAACGGCTGCAAAACCTGTTTGCCCAGCACGGGGATATTGAGTTCTATAAGATAAAGCCATAAACATGTTTGTCTGAGTCTTCTATCAAAAGTTACAGCGATTTATATGAAGTTGTACGAAAATGCTTTCTTTCGCCAAGACAGTGTGTTTCTCACTGTTACATGCATTTGAATGGGAAACTCGCCTGAAACAAAGTATAGGTTTTCATTATGTGAATAATTTTAAAATCTTAGCTCAAACGGCTGCAAAACCTGTTTGCCCAGCACGGGGATATTGAGTTCTATAAGATAAAGCCATAAACATGTTTGTCTGAGTCTTCTATCAAAAGTTACAGCGATTTATATGAAGTTGTTCAAAAACACTTTATTTCGCCAAGACAATGCGTTTCTCACTGTTACATGCATTTGAATGGGAAACTCGCCCGAGACAAAGTATAGGTTTTCATTATGTGAATAATTTTAAAATCTTAGCTCAAACAGCTGCAAAACCTGTTTGCCCAGCACGGGGATATTGAGTTCTATAAGATAAAGCCATAAACATGTTTGTCTGAGTCTTCTATCAAAAGTTACAGCGATTTATATGAAGTTGTACGAAAACGCTTTATTTCGCCAAGACAATGCGTTTCACACTGTTACATGCATTTGAATGGGAAACTCGCCCGAGACAAAGTATAGGTTTTCATTATGTGAATAATTTTAAAATCTTAGCTCAAACGGCTGCAAAACCTGTTTGCCCAGCACGGGGATATTGAGTTCTATAAGATAAAGCCATAAACATGTTTGTCTGAGTCTTCTATCAAAAGTTACAGCGATTTATATGAAGTTGTTCAAAAACGCTTTATTTCGCTAAGACAATGCGTTTCTCACTGTTACATGCATTTGAATGGGAAACTCGCCCGAGACAAAGTATAGGTTTTCATTATGTGAATAATTTTAAAATCTTAGCTCAAACGGCTGCAAAACCTGTTTGCCCAGCACGGGGATATTGAGTTCTATAAGATAAAGCCATAAACATGTTTGTCTGAGTCTTCTATCAAAAGTTACAGCGATTTATATGAAGTTGTACGAAAACGCTTTCTTTCGCCAAGACAGTGTTTCTCTCACTGTTACATGCATTTGAATGGGAAACTCGCCTGAAACAAAGTATAGGTTTTCATTATGTGAATAATTTTAAAATCTTAGCTCAAACAGCTGCAAAACCTGTTTGCCCAGCACGGGGATATTGAGTTCTATAAGATAAAGCCATACACATTTTTGTCTGAGTCTTCTATCAAAAGTTACAGCGATTTATATGAAGTTGTACAAAAATGCTTTCTTTCGCCAAGACAGTGTGTTTCTCACTGTTACATGCATTTGAATGGGAAACTCGCCTGAAACAAAGTATAGGTTTTCATTATGTGAATAATTTTAAAATCTTAGCTCAAACAGCTGCAAAACCTGTTTGCCCAGCACGGGGATATTGAGTTCTATAAGATAAAGCCATAAACATGTTTGTCTGAGTCTTCTATCAAAAGTTACAGCGATTTATATGAAGTTGTACGAAAACGCTTTATTTCGCCAAGACAATGCGTTTCACACTGTTACATGCATTTGAATGGGAAACTCGCCCGAGACAAAGTATAGGTTTTCATTATGTGAATAATTTTAAAATCTTAGCTCAAACGGCTGCAAAACCTGTTTGCCCAGCACGGGGATATTGAGTTCTATAAGATAAAGCCATAAACATGTTTGTCTGAGTCTTCTATCAAAAGTTACAGCGATTTATATGAAGTTGTTCAAAAACGCTTTATTTCGCTAAGACAATGCGTTTCTCACTGTTACATGCATTTGAATGGGAAACTCGCCCGAGACAAAGTATAGGTTTTCATTATGTGAATAATTTTAAAATCTTAGCTCAAACGGCTGCAAAACCTGTTTGCCCAGCACGGGGATATTGAGTTCTATAAGATAAAGCCATAAACATGTTTGTCTGAGTCTTCTATCAAAAGTTACAGCGATTTATATGAAGTTGTACGAAAACGCTTTCTTTCGCCAAGACAGTGTTTCTCTCACTGTTACATGCATTTGAATGGGAAACTCGCCTGAAACAAAGTATAGGTTTTCATTATGTGAATAATTTTAAAATCTTAGCTCAAACAGCTGCAAAACCTGTTTGCCCAGCACGGGGATATTGAGTTCTATAAGATAAAGCCATAAACATTTTTGTCTGAGTCTTCTATCAAAAGTTACAGCGATTTATATGAAGTTGTACGAAAATGCTTTCTTTCGCCAAGACAGTGTGTTTCTCACTGTTACATGCATTTGAATGGGAAACTCGCCCGAGACAAAGTATAGGTTTTCATTATGTGAATAATTTTAAAATCTTAGCTCAAACAGCTGCAAAACCTGTTTGCCCAGCACGGGGATATTGAGTTCTATAAGATAAAGCCATAAACATGTTTGTCTGAGTCTTCTATCAAAAGTTACAGCGATTTATATGAAGTTGTACGAAAACGCTTTCTTTCGCCAAGACAGTGTTTCTCTCACTGTTACATGCATTTGAATGGGAAACTCGCCTGAAACAAAGTATAGGTTTTCATTATGTGAATAATTTTAAAATCTTAGCTCAAACGGCTGCAAAACCTGTTTGCCCAGCACGGGGATATTGAGTTCTATAAGATAAAGCCATAAACATTTTTGTCTGAGTCTTCTATCAAAAGTTACAGCGATTTATATGAAGTTGTACGAAAATGCTTTCTTTCGCCAAGACAGTGTGTTTCTCACTGTTACATGCATTTGAATGGGAAACTCGCCCGAGACAAAGTATAGGTTTTCATTATGTGAATAATTTTAAAATCTTAGCTCAAACAGCTGCAAAACCTGTTTGCCCAGCACGGGGATATTGAGTTCTATAAGATAAAGCCATAAACATTTTTGTCTGAGTCTTCTATCAAAAGTTACAGCGATTTATATGAAGTTGTTCAAAAACGCTTTATTTCGCCAAGACAATGCGTTTCACACTGTTACATGCATTTGAATGGGAAACTCGCCCGAGACAAAGTATAGGTTTCCATTATGTGAATAATTTTAAAATCTTAGCTCAAACGGCTGCAAAACCTGTTTGCCCAGCACGGGGATATTGAGTTCTATAAGATAAAGCCATAAACATTTTTGTCTGAGTCTTCTATCAAAAGTTACAGCGATTTATATGAAGTTGTACAAAAATGCTTTCTTTCGCCAAGACAGTGTGTTTCTCACTGTTACATGCATTTGAATGGGAAACTCGCCTGAAACAAAGTATAGGTTTTCATTATGTGAATAATTTTAAAATCTTAGCTCAAACAGCTGCAAAACCTGTTTGCCCAGCACGGGGATATTGAGTTCTATAAGATAAAGCCATAAACATGTTTGTCTGAGTCTTCTATCAAAAGTTACAGCGATTTATATGAAGTTGTACGAAAACGCTTTCTTTCGCCAAGACAGTGTGTTTCTCACTGTTACATGCATTTGAATGGGAAACTCGCCCGAGACAAAGTATAGGTTTTCATTATGTGAATAATTTTAAAATCTTAGCTCAAACAGCTGCAAAACCTGTTTGCCCAGCACGGGGATATTGAGTTCTATAAGATAAAGCCATAAACATTTTTGTCTGAGTCTTCTATCAAAAGTTACAGCGATTTATATGAAGTTGTACGAAAACGCTTTCTTTCGCCAAGACAGTGTGTTTCTCACTGTTACATGCATTTGAATGGGAAACTCGCCTGAAACAAAGTATAGGTTTTCATTATGTGAATAATTTTAAAATCTTAGCTCAAACAGCTGCAAAACCTGTTTGCCCAGCACGGGGATATTGAGTTCTATAAGATAAAGCCATAAACATGTTTGTCTGAGTCTTCTATCAAAAGTTACAGCGATTTATATGAAGTTGTTCAAAAACGCTTTATTTCGCCAAGACAATGCGTTTCTCACTGTTACATGCATTTGAATGGGAAACTCGCCCGAGACAAAGTATAGGTTTTCATTATGTGAATAATTTTAAAATCTTAGCTCAAACAGCTGCAAAACCTGTTTGCCCAGCACGGGGATATTGAGTTCTATAAGATAAAGCCATAAACATGTTTGTCTGAGTCTTCTATCAAAAGTTACAGCGATTTATATGAAGTTGTACGAAAATGCTTTCTTTCGCCAAGACAGTGTGTTTCTCACTGTTACATGCATTTGAATGGGAAACTCGCCTGAAACAAAGTATAGGTTTTCATTATGTGAATAATTTTAAAATCTTAGCTCAAACGGCTGCAAAACCTGTTTGCCCAGCACGGGGATATTGAGTTCTATAAGATAAAGCCATAAACATGTTTGTCTGAGTCTTCTATCAAAAGTTACAGCGATTTATATGAAGTTGTACGAAAACGCTTTCTTTTGCCAAGACAGTGTTTCTCTCACTGTTACATGCATTTGAATGGGAAACTCGCCTGAAACAAAGTATAGGTTTTCATTATGTGAATAATTTTAAAATCTTAGCTCAAACGGCTGCAAAACCTGTTTGCCCAGCACGGGGATATTGAGTTCTATAAGATAAAGCCATAAACATTTTTGTCTGAGTCTTCTATCAAAAGTTACAGCGATTTATATGAAGTTGTACGAAAATGCTTTCTTTCGCCAAGACAGTGTGTTTCTCACTGTTACATGCATTTGAATGGGAAACTCGCCTGAAACAAAGTATAGGTTTTCATTATGTGAATAATTTTAAAATCTTAGCTCAAACAGCTGCAAAACCTGTTTGCCCAGCACGGGGATATTGAGTTCTATAAGATAAAGCCATAAACATGTTTGTCTGAGTCTTCTATCAAAAGTTACAGCGATTTATATGAAGTTGTACGAAAACGCTTTCTTTCGCCAAGACAGTGTGTTTCTCACTGTTACATGCATTTGAATGGGAAACTCGCCCGAGACAAAGTATAGGTTTTCATTATGTGAATAATTTTAAAATCTTAGCTCAAACAGCTGCAAAACCTGTTTGCCCAGCACGGGGATATTGAGTTCTATAAGATAAAGCCATAAACATTTTTGTCTGAGTCTTCTATCAAAAGTTACAGCGATTTATATGAAGTTGTACGAAAATGCTTTCTTTCGCCAAGACAGTGTGTTTCTCACTGTTACATGCATTTGAATGGGAAACTCGCCTGAAACAAAGTATAGGTTTTCATTATGTGAATAATTTTAAAATCTTAGCTCAAACAGCTGCAAAACCTGTTTGCCCAGCACGGGGATATTGAGTTCTATAAGATAAAGCCATAAACATGTTTGTCTGAGTCTTCTATCAAAAGTTACAGCGATTTATATGAAGTTGTTCAAAAACGCTTTATTTCGCCAAGACAATGCGTTTCTCACTGTTACATGCATTTGAATGGGAAACTCGCCCGAGACAAAGTATAGGTTTTCATTATGTGAATAATTTTAAAATCTTAGCTCAAACAGCTGCAAAACCTGTTTGCCCAGCACGGGGATATTGAGTTCTATAAGATAAAGCCATAAACATGTTTGTCTGAGTCTTCTATCAAAAGTTACAGCGATTTATATGAAGTTGTACGAAAATGCTTTCTTTCGCCAAGACAGTGTGTTTCTCACTGTTACATGCATTTGAATGGGAAACTCGCCTGAAACAAAGTATAGGTTTTCATTATGTGAATAATTTTAAAATCTTAGCTCAAACGGCTGCAAAACCTGTTTGCCCAGCACGGGGATATTGAGTTCTATAAGATAAAGCCATAAACATGTTTGTCTGAGTCTTCTATCAAAAGTTACAGCGATTTATATGAAGTTGTACGAAAACGCTTTCTTTTGCCAAGACAGTGTTTCTCTCACTGTTACATGCATTTGAATGGGAAACTCGCCTGAAACAAAGTATAGGTTTTCATTATGTGAATAATTTTAAAATCTTAGCTCAAACGGCTGCAAAACCTGTTTGCCCAGCACGGGGATATTGAGTTCTATAAGATAAAGCCATAAACATTTTTGTCTGAGTCTTCTATCAAAAGTTACAGCGATTTATATGAAGTTGTACGAAAACGCTTTCTTTCGCCAAGACAGTGTGTTTCTCACTGTTACATGCATTTGAATGGGAAACTCGCCCGAGACAAAGTATAGGTTTTCATTATGTGAATAATTTTAAAATCTTAGCTCAAACAGCTGCAAAACCTGTTTGCCCAGCACGGGGATATTGAGTTCTATAAGATAAAGCCATAAACATTTTTGTCTGAGTCTTCTATCAAAAGTTACAGCGATTTATATGAAGTTGTACGAAAATGCTTTCTTTCGCCAAGACAGTGTGTTTCTCACTGTTACATGCATTTGAATGGGAAACTCGCCTGAAACAAAGTATAGGTTTTCATTATGTGAATAATTTTAAAATCTTAGCTCAAACAGCTGCAAAACCTGTTTGCCCAGCACGGGGATATTGAGTTCTATAAGATAAAGCCATAAACATGTTTGTCTGAGTCTTCTATCAAAAGTTACAGCGATTTATATGAAGTTGTTCAAAAACGCTTTATTTCGCCAAGACAATGCGTTTCTCACTGTTACATGCATTTGAATGGGAAACTCGCCCGAGACAAAGTATAGGTTTTCATTATGTGAATAATTTTAAAATCTTAGCTCAAACAGCTGCAAAACCTGTTTGCCCAGCACGGGGATATTGAGTTCTATAAGATAAAGCCATAAACATGTTTGTCTGAGTCTTCTATCAAAAGTTACAGCGATTTATATGAAGTTGTACGAAAATGCTTTCTTTCGCCAAGACAGTGTGTTTCTCACTGTTACATGCATTTGAATGGGAAACTCGCCTGAAACAAAGTATAGGTTTTCATTATGTGAATAATTTTAAAATCTTAGCTCAAACGGCTGCAAAACCTGTTTGCCCAGCACGGGGATATTGAGTTCTATAAGATAAAGCCATAAACATGTTTGTCTGAGTCTTCTATCAAAAGTTACAGCGATTTATATGAAGTTGTACGAAAACGCTTTCTTTTGCCAAGACAGTGTTTCTCTCACTGTTACATGCATTTGAATGGGAAACTCGCCTGAAACAAAGTATAGGTTTTCATTATGTGAATAATTTTAAAATCTTAGCTCAAACGGCTGCAAAACCTGTTTGCCCAGCACGGGGATATTGAGTTCTATAAGATAAAGCCATAAACATTTTTGTCTGAGTCTTCTATCAAAAGTTACAGCGATTTATATGAAGTTGTACGAAAATGCTTTCTTTCGCCAAGACAGTGTGTTTCTCACTGTTACATGCATTTGAATGGGAAACTCGCCCGAGACAAAGTATAGGTTTTCATTATGTGAATAATTTTAAAATCTTAGCTCAAACAGCTGCAAAACCTGTTTGCCCAGCACGGGGATATTGAGTTCTATAAGATAAAGCCATAAACATTTTTGTCTGAGTCTTCTATCAAAAGTTACAGCGATTTATATGAAGTTGTTCAAAAACGCTTTATTTCGCCAAGACAATGCGTTTCACACTGTTACATGCATTTGAATGGGAAACTCGCCCGAGACAAAGTATAGGTTTCCATTATGTGAATAATTTTAAAATCTTAGCTCAAACGGCTGCAAAACCTGTTTGCCCAGCACGGGGATATTGAGTTCTATAAGATAAAGCCATAAACATTTTTGTCTGAGTCTTCTATCAAAAGTTACAGCGATTTATATGAAGTTGTACAAAAATGCTTTCTTTCGCCAAGACAGTGTGTTTCTCACTGTTACATGCATTTGAATGGGAAACTCGCCTGAAACAAAGTATAGGTTTTCATTATGTGAATAATTTTAAAATCTTAGCTCAAACAGCTGCAAAACCTGTTTGCCCAGCACGGGGATATTGAGTTCTATAAGATAAAGCCATAAACATTTTTGTCTGAGTCTTCTATCAAAAGTTACAGCGATTTATATGAAGTTGTTCAAAAACGCTTTATTTCGCCAAGACAATGCGTTTCACACTGTTACATGCATTTGAATGGGAAACTCGCCCGAGACAAAGTATAGGTTTCCATTATGTGAATAATTTTAAAATCTTAGCTCAAACGGCTGCAAAACCTGTTTGCCCAGCACGGGGATATTGAGTTCTATAAGATAAAGCCATAAACATGTTTGTCTGAGTCTTCTATCAAAAGTTACAGCGATTTATATGAAGTTGTACGAAAACGCTTTCTTTCGCCAAGACAGTGTGTTTCTCACTGTTACATGCATTTGAATGGGAAACTCGCCCGAGACAAAGTATAGGTTTTCATTATGTGAATAATTTTAAAATCTTAGCTCAAACAGCTGCAAAACCTGTTTGCCCAGCACGGGGATATTGAGTTCTATAAGATAAAGCCATAAACATTTTTGTCTGAGTCTTCTATCAAAAGTTACAGCGATTTATATGAAGTTGTACGAAAATGCTTTCTTTCGCCAAGACAGTGTGTTTCTCACTGTTACATGCATTTGAATGGGAAACTCGCCTGAAACAAAGTATAGGTTTTCATTATGTGAATAATTTTAAAATCTTAGCTCAAACAGCTGCAAAACCTGTTTGCCCAGCACGGGGATATTGAGTTCTATAAGATAAAGCCATAAACATGTTTGTCTGAGTCTTCTATCAAAAGTTACAGCGATTTATATGAAGTTGTTCAAAAACGCTTTATTTCGCCAAGACAATGCGTTTCTCACTGTTACATGCATTTGAATGGGAAACTCGCCCGAGACAAAGTATAGGTTTTCATTATGTGAATAATTTTAAAATCTTAGCTCAAACAGCTGCAAAACCTGTTTGCCCAGCACGGGGATATTGAGTTCTATAAGATAAAGCCATAAACATGTTTGTCTGAGTCTTCTATCAAAAGTTACAGCGATTTATATGAAGTTGTACGAAAATGCTTTCTTTCGCCAAGACAGTGTGTTTCTCACTGTTACATGCATTTGAATGGGAAACTCGCCTGAAACAAAGTATAGGTTTTCATTATGTGAATAATTTTAAAATCTTAGCTCAAACGGCTGCAAAACCTGTTTGCCCAGCACGGGGATATTGAGTTCTATAAGATAAAGCCATAAACATGTTTGTCTGAGTCTTCTATCAAAAGTTACAGCGATTTATATGAAGTTGTTCAAAAACGCTTTATTTCGCCAAGACAATGCGTTTCTCACTGTTACATGCATTTGAATGGGAAACTCGCCCGAGACAAAGTATAGGTTTTCATTATGTGAATAATTTTAAAATCTTAGCTCAAACAGCTGCAAAACCTGTTTGCCCAGCACGGGAATATTGAGTTCTATAAGATAAAGCCATAAACATGTTTGTCTGAGTCTTCTATCAAAAGTTACAGCGATTTATATGAAGTTGTACGAAAACGCTTTATTTCGCCAAGACAATGCGTTTCACACTGTTACATGCATTTGAATGGGAAACTCGCCCGAGACAAAGTATAGGTTTTCATTATGTGAATAATTTTAAAATCTTAGCTCAAACGGCTGCAAAACCTGTTTGCCCAGCACGGGGATATTGAGTTCTATAAGATAAAGCCATAAACATGTTTGTCTGAGTCTTCTATCAAAAGTTACAGCGATTTATATGAAGTTGTACGAAAATGCTTTCTTTCGCCAAGACAGTGTGTTTCTCACTGTTACATGCATTTGAATGGGAAACTCGCCTGAAACAAAGTATAGGTTTTCATTATGTGAATAATTTTAAAATCTTAGCTCAAACGGCTGCAAAACCTGTTTGCCCAGCACGGGGATATTGAGTTCTGTAAGATAAAGCCATAAACATATGTTTCTGAGTCTTCTATCAAAAGTTACAGCGATTTATATGAAGTTGTACGAAAATGCTTTCTTTCGCCAAGACAGTGTGTTTCTCACTGTTACATGCATTTGAATGGGAAACTCGCCTGAAACAAAGTATAGGTTTTCATTATGTGAATAATTTTAAAATCTTAGCTCAAACGGCTGCAAAACCTGTTTGCCCAGCACGGGGATATTGAGTTCTATAAGATAAAGCCATAAACATGTTTGTCTGAGTCTTCTATCAAAAGTTACAGCGATTTATATGAAGTTGTACGAAAATGCTTTCTTTCGCCAAGACAGTGTGTTTCTCACTGTTACATGCATTTGAATGGGAAACTCGCCTGAAACAAAGTATAGGTTTTCATTATGTGAATAATTTTAAAATCTTAGCTCAAACGGCTGCAAAACCTGTTTGCCCAGCACGGGGATATTGAGTTCTGTAAGATAAAGCCATAAACATATGTTTCTGAGTCTTCTATCAAAAGTTACAGCGATTTATATGAAGTTGTACGAAAATGCTTTCTTTCGCCAAGACAGTGTGTTTCTCACTGTTACATGCATTTGAATGGGAAACTCGCCTGAAACAAAGTATAGGTTTTCATTATGTGAATAATTTTAAAATCTTAGCTCAAACGGCTGCAAAACCTGTTTGCCCAGCACGGGGATATTGAGTTCTATAAGATAAAGCCATAAACATGTTTGTCTGAGTCTTCTATCAAAAGTTACAGCGATTTATATGAAGTTGTACGAAAACGCTTTCTTTCGCCAAGACAGTGTGTTTCTCACTGTTACATGCATTTGAATGGGAAACTCGCCCGAGACAAAGTATAGGTTTTCATTATGTGAATAATTTTAAAATCTTAGCTCAAACAGCTGCAAAACCTGTTTGCCCAGCACGGGGATATTGAGTTCTATAAGATAAAGCCATAAACATTTTTGTCTGAGTCTTCTATCAAAAGTTACAGCGATTTATATGAAGTTGTACGAAAATGCTTTCTTTCGCCAAGACAGTGTGTTTCTCACTGTTACATGCATTTGAATGGGAAACTCGCCTGAAACAAAGTATAGGTTTTCATTATGTGAATAATTTTAAAATCTTAGCTCAAACAGCTGCAAAACCTGTTTGCCCAGCACGGGGATATTGAGTTCTATAAGATAAAGCCATAAACATGTTTGTCTGAGTCTTCTATCAAAAGTTACAGCGATTTATATGAAGTTGTTCAAAAACGCTTTATTTCGCCAAGACAATGCGTTTCTCACTGTTACATGCATTTGAATGGGAAACTCGCCTGAAACAAAGTATAGGTTTTCATTATGTGAATAATTTTAAAATCTTAGCTCAAACGGCTGCAAAACCTGTTTGCCCAGCACGGGGATATTGAGTTCTGTAAGATAAAGCCATAAACATATGTTTCTGAGTCTTCTATCAAAAGTTACAGCGATTTATATGAAGTTGTACGAAAATGCTTTCTTTCGCCAAGACAGTGTGTTTCTCACTGTTACATGCATTTGAATGGGAAACTCGCCTGAAACAAAGTATAGGTTTTCATTATGTGAATAATTTTAAAATCTTAGCTCAAACGGCTGCAAAACCTGTTTGCCCAGCACGGGGATATTGAGTTCTATAAGATAAAGCCATAAACATTTTTGTCTGAGTCTTCTATCAAAAGTTACAGCGATTTATATGAAGTTGTACGAAAACGCTTTATTTCGCCAAGACAATGCGTTTCACACTGTTACATGCATTTGAATGGGAAACTCGCCCGAGACAAAGTATAGGTTTTCATTATGTGAATAATTTTAAAATCTTAGCTCAAACGGCTGCAAAACCTGTTTGCCCAGCACGGGGATATTGAGTTCTATAAGATAAAGCCATAAACATTTTTGTCTGAGTCTTCTATCAAAAGTTACAGCGATTTATATGAAGTTGTACAAAAATGCTTTCTTTCGCCAAGACAGTGTGTTTCTCACTGTTACATGCATTTGAATGGGAAACTCGCCCGAGACAAAGTATAGGTTTTCATTATGTGAATAATTTTAAAATCTTAGCTCAAACGGCTGCAAAACCTGTTTGCCCAGCACGGGGATATTGAGTTCTATAAGATAAAGCCATAAACATGTTTGTCTGAGTCTTCTATCAAAAGTTACAGCGATTTATATGAAGTTGTTCAAAAACGCTTTATTTCGCCAAGACAATGCGTTTCACACTGTTACATGCATTTGAATGGGAAACTCGCCCGAGACAAAGTATAGGTTTTCATTATGTGAATAATTTTAAAATCTTAGCTCAAACGGCTGCAAAACCTGTTTGCCCAGCACGGGGATATTGAGTTCTATAAGATAAAGCCATAAACATTTTTGTCTGAGTCTTCTATCAAAAGTTACAGCGATTTATATGAAGTTGTACGAAAATGCTTTCTTTCGCCAAGACAGTGTGTTTCTCACTGTTACATGCATTTGAATGGGAAACTCGCCTGAAACAAAGTATAGGTTTTCATTATGTGAATAATTTTAAAATCTTAGCTCAAACGGCTGCAAAACCTGTTTGCCCAGCACGGGGATATTGAGTTCTGTAAGATAAAGCCATAAACATATGTTTCTGAGTCTTCTATCAAAAGTTACCGCGATTTATATGAAGTTGTACGAAAATGCTTTCTTTCGCCAAGACAGTGTGTTTCTCACTGTTACATGCATTTGAATGGGAAACTCGCCTGAAACAAAGTATAGGTTTTCATTATGTGAATAATTTTAAAATCTTAGCTCAAACGGCTGCAAAACCTGTTTGCCCAGCACGGGGATATTGAGTTCTATAAGATAAAGCCATAAACATGTTTGTCTGAGTCTTCTATCAAAAGTTACAGCGATTTATATGAAGTTGTTCAAAAACGCTTTATTTCGCCAAGACAATGCGTTTCTCACTGTTACATGCATTTGAATGGGAAACTCGCCCGAGACAAAGTATAGGTTTTCATTATATGAATAATTTTAAAATCTTAGCTCAAACGGCTGCAAAACCTGTTTGCCCAGCACGGGGATATTGAGTTCTATAAGATAAAGCCATAAACATTTTTGTCTGAGTCTTCTATCAAAAGTTACAGCGATTTATATGAAGTTGTACGAAAACGCTTTATTTCGCCAAGACAATGCGTTTCACACTGTTACATGCATTTGAATGGGAAACTCGCCTGAGACAAAGTATAGGTTTTCATTATGTGAATAATTTTAAAATCTTAGCTCAAACGGCTGCAAAACCTGTTTGCCCAGCACGGGGATATTGAGTTCTATAAGATAAAGCCATAAACATGTTTGTCTGAGTCTTCTATCAAAAGTTACAGCGATTTATATGAAGTTGTTCAAAAACGCTTTATTTCGCCAAGACAATGCGTTTCTCACTGTTACATGCATTTGAATGGGAAACTCGCCCGAGACAACGTATAGGTTTTCATTATGTGAATAATTTTAAAATCTTAGCTCAAACGGCTGCAAAACCTGTTTGCCCAGCACGGGGATATTGAGTTCTATAAGATAAAGCCATAAACATTTTTGTCTGAGTCTTCTATCAAAAGTTACAGCGATTTATATGAAGTTGTACGAAAACGCTTTATTTCGCCAAGACAATGCGTTTCACACTGTTACATGCATTTGAATGGGAAACTCGCCTGAGACAAAGTATAGGTTTTCATTATGTGAATAATTTTAAAATCTTAGCTCAAACGGCTGCAAAACCTGTTTGCCCAGCACGGGGATATTGAGTTCTATAAGATAAAGCCATAAACATTTTTGTCTGAGTCTTCTATCAAAAGTTACAGCGATTTATATGAAGTTGTACAAAAATGCTTTCTTTCGCCAAGACAGTGTGTTTCTCACTGTTACATGCATTTGAATGGGAAACTCGCCCGAGACAAAGTATAGGTTTTCATTATGTGAATAATTTTAAAATCTTAGCTCAAACGGCTGCAAAACCTGTTTGCCCAGCACGGGGATATTGAGTTCTATAAGATAAAGCCATAAACATGTTTGTCTGAGTCTTCTATCAAAAGTTACAGCGATTTATATGAAGTTGTTCAAAAACGCTTTATTTCGCCAAGACAATGCGTTTCACACTGTTACATGCATTTGAATGGGAAACTCGCCCGAGACAAAGTATAGGTTTTCATTATGTGAATAATTTTAAAATCTTAGCTCAAACGGCTGCAAAACCTGTTTGCCCAGCACGGGGATATTGAGTTCTATAAGATAAAGCCATAAACATTTTTGTCTGAGTCTTCTATCAAAAGTTACAGCGATTTATATGAAGTTGTACGAAAATGCTTTCTTTCGCCAAGACAGTGTGTTTCTCACTGTTACATGCATTTGAATGGGAAACTCGCCTGAAACAAAGTATAGGTTTTCATTATGTGAATAATTTTAAAATCTTAGCTCAAACGGCTGCAAAACCTGTTTGCCCAGCACGGGGATATTGAGTTCTGTAAGATAAAGCCATAAACATATGTTTCTGAGTCTTCTATCAAAAGTTACCGCGATTTATATGAAGTTGTACGAAAATGCTTTCTTTCGCCAAGACAGTGTGTTTCTCACTGTTACATGCATTTGAATGGGAAACTCGCCTGAAACAAAGTATAGGTTTTCATTATGTGAATAATTTTAAAATCTTAGCTCAAACGGCTGCAAAACCTGTTTGCCCAGCACGGGGATATTGAGTTCTATAAGATAAAGCCATAAACATTTTTGTCTGAGTCTTCTATCAAAAGTTACAGCGATTTATATGAAGTTGTACGAAAACGCTTTATTTCGCCAAGACAATGCGTTTCACACTGTTACATGCATTTGAATGGGAAACTCGCCCGAGACAACGTATAGGTTTTCATTATGTGAATAATTTTAAAATCTTAGCTCAAACGGCTGCAAAACCTGTTTGCCCAGCACGGGGATATTGAGTTCTATAAGATAAAGCCATAAACATGTTTGTCTGAGTCTTCTATCAAAAGTTACAGCGATTTATATGAAGTTGTACGAAAATGCTTTCTTTCGCCAAGACAGTGTGTTTCTCACTGTTACATGCATTTGAATGGGAAACTCGCCTGAAACAAAGTATAGGTTTTCATTATGTGAATAATTTTAAAATCTTAGCTCAAACGGCTGCAAAACCTGTTTGCCCAGCACGGGGATATTGAGTTCTATAAGATAAAGCCATAAACATGTTTGTCTGAGTCTTCTATCAAAAGTTACAGCGATTTATATGAAGTTGTTCAAAAACGCTTTATTTCGCCAAGACAATGCGTTTCTCACTGTTACATGCATTTGAATGGGAAACTCGCCCGAGACAAAGTATAGGTTTTCATTATATGAATAATTTTAAAATCTTAGCTCAAACGGCTGCAAAACCTGTTTGCCCAGCACGGGGATATTGAGTTCTATAAGATAAAGCCATAAACATTTTTGTCTGAGTCTTCTATCAAAAGTTACAGCGATTTATATGAAGTTGTACGAAAACGCTTTATTTCGCCAAGACAATGCGTTTCACACTGTTACATGCATTTGAATGGGAAACTCGCCTGAGACAAAGTATAGGTTTTCATTATGTGAATAATTTTAAAATCTTAGCTCAAACGGCTGCAAAACCTGTTTGCCCAGCACGGGGATATTGAGTTCTATAAGATAAAGCCATAAACATGTTTGTCTGAGTCTTCTATCAAAAGTTACAGCGATTTATATGAAGTTGTTCAAAAACGCTTTATTTCGCCAAGACAATGCGTTTCACACTGTTACATGCATTTGAATGGGAAACTCGCCCGAGACAACGTATAGGTTTTCATTATGTGAATAATTTTAAAATCTTAGCTCAAACGGCTGCAAAACCTGTTTGCCCAGCACGGGGATATTGAGTTCTATAAGATAAAGCCATAAACATTTTTGTCTGAGTCTTCTATCAAAAGTTACAGCGATTTATATGAAGTTGTACGAAAACGCTTTATTTCGCCAAGACAATGCGTTTCACACTGTTACATGCATTTGAATGGGAAACTCGCCTGAGACAAAGTATAGGTTTTCATTATGTGAATAATTTTAAAATCTTAGCTCAAACGGCTGCAAAACCTGTTTGCCCAGCACGGGGATATTGAGTTCTATAAGATAAAGCCATAAACATGTTTGTCTGAGTCTTCTATCAAAAGTTACAGCGATTTATATGAAGTTGTACGAAAACGCTTTATTTCGCCAAGACACCGCGTTTCACACTGTTACATGCATTTGAATGGGAAACTCGCCCGAGACAACGTATAGGTTTTCATTATGTGAATAATTTTAAAATCTTAGCTCAAACGGCTGCAAAACCTGTTTGCCCAGCACGGGGATATTGAGTTCTATAAGATAAAGCCATAAACATGTTTGTCTGAGTCTTCTATCAAAAGTTACAGCGATTTATATGAAGTTGTTCAAAAACGCTTTATTTCGCCAAGACAATGCGTTTCACACTGTTACATGCATTTGAATGGGAAACTCGCCCGAGACAAAGTATAGGTTTTCATTATGTGAATAATTTTAAAATCTTAGCTCAAACGGCTGCAAAACCTGTTTGCCCAGCATGGGGATATTGAGTTCTATAAGATAAAGCCATAAACATATGTTTCTGAGTCTTCTATCAAAAGTTACAGCGATTTATATGAAGTTGTACGAAAATGCTTTCTTTCGCCAAGACAGTGTGTTTCTCACTGTTACATGCATTTGAATGGGAAACTCGCCTGAAACAAAGTATAGGTTTTCATTATGTGAATAATTTTAAAATCTTAGCTCAAACGGCTGCAAAACCTGTTTGCCCAGCACGGGGATATTGAGTTCTATAAGATAAAGCCATAAACATTTTTGTCTGAGTCTTCTATCAAAAGTTACAGCGATTTATATGAAGTTGTACGAAAACGCTTTATTTCGCCAAGACAATGCGTTTCACACTGTTACATGCATTTGAATGGGAAACTCGCCTGAGACAAAGTATAGGTTTTCATTATGTGAATAATTTTAAAATCTTAGCTCAAACGGCTGCAAAACCTGTTTGCCCAGCACGGGGATATTGAGTTCTATAAGATAAAGCCATAAACATGTTTGTCTGAGTCTTCTATCAAAAGTTACAGCGATTTATATGAAGTTGTACGAAAATGCTTTCTTTCGCCAAGACAGTGTGTTTCTCACTGTTACATGCATTTGAATGGGAAACTCGCCTGAAACAAAGTATAGGTTTTCATTATGTGAATAATTTTAAAATCTTAGCTCAAACGGCTGCAAAACCTGTTTGCCCAGCACGGGGATATTGAGTTCTATAAGATAAAGCCATAAACATGTTTGTCTGAGTCTTCTATCAAAAGTTACAGCGATTTATATGAAGTTGTTCAAAAACGCTTTATTTCGCCAAGACAATGCGTTTCTCACTGTTACATGCATTTGAATGGGAAACTCGCCCGAGACAAAGTATAGGTTTTCATTATGTGAATAATTTTAAAATCTTAGCTCAAACAGCTGCAAAACCTGTTTGCCCAGCACGGGGATATTGAGTTCTATAAGATAAAGCCATAAACATTTTTGTCTGAGTCTTCTATCAAAAGTTACAGCGATTTATATGAAGTTGTACGAAAACGCTTTATTTCGCCAAGACAATGCGTTTCACACTGTTACATGCATTTGAATGGGAAACTCGCCTGAGACAAAGTATAGGTTTTCATTATGTGAATAATTTTAAAATCTTAGCTCAAACGGCTGCAAAACCTGTTTGCCCAGCACGGGGATATTGAGTTCTATAAGATAAAGCCATAAACATGTTTGTCTGAGTCTTCTATCAAAAGTTACAGCGATTTATATGAAGTTGTACGAAAACGCTTTATTTCGCCAAGACACCGCGTTTCACACTGTTACATGCATTTGAATGGGAAACTCGCCCGAGACAACGTATAGGTTTTCATTATGTGAATAATTTTAAAATCTTAGCTCAAACGGCTGCAAAACCTGTTTGCCCAGCACGGGGATATTGAGTTCTATAAGATAAAGCCATAAACATGTTTGTCTGAGTCTTCTATCAAAAGTTACAGCGATTTATATGAAGTTGTACGAAAATGCTTTCTTTCGCCAAGACAGTGTGTTTCTCACTGTTACATGCATTTGAATGGGAAACTCGCCTGAAACAAAGTATAGGTTTTCATTATGTGAATAATTTTAAAATCTTAGCTCAAACGGCTGCAAAACCTGTTTGCCCAGCACGGGGATATTGAGTTCTATAAGATAAAGCCATAAACATTTTTGTCTGAGTCTTCTATCAAAAGTTACAGCGATTTATATGAAGTTGTTCAAAAACGCTTTATTTCGCCAAGACAATGCGTTTCACACTGTTACATGCATTTGAATGGGAAACTCGCCCGAGACAAAGTATAGGTTTTCATTATGTGAATAATTTTAAAATCTTAGCTCAAACGGCTGCAAAACCTGTTTGCCCAGCATGGGGATATTGAGTTCTATAAGATAAAGCCATAAACATATGTTTCTGAGTCTTCTATCAAAAGTTACAGCGATTTATATGAAGTTGTACGAAAATGCTTTCTTTCGCCAAGACAGTGTGTTTCTCACTGTTACATGCATTTGAATGGGAAACTCGCCTGAAACAAAGTATAGGTTTTCATTATGTGAATAATTTTAAAATCTTAGCTCAAACGGCTGCAAAACCTGTTTGCCCAGCACGGGGATATTGAGTTCTATAAGATAAAGCCATAAACATTTTTGTCTGAGTCTTCTATCAAAAGTTACAGCGATTTATATGAAGTTGTACGAAAACGCTTTATTTCGCCAAGACAATGCGTTTCACACTGTTACATGCATTTGAATGGGAAACTCGCCTGAGACAAAGTATAGGTTTTCATTATGTGAATAATTTTAAAATCTTAGCTCAAACGGCTGCAAAACCTGTTTGCCCAGCACGGGGATATTGAGTTCTATAAGATAAAGCCATAAACATGTTTGTCTGAGTCTTCTATCAAAAGTTACAGCGATTTATATGAAGTTGTACGAAAATGCTTTCTTTCGCCAAGACAGTGTGTTTCTCACTGTTACATGCATTTGAATGGGAAACTCGCCTGAAACAAAGTATAGGTTTTCATTATGTGAATAATTTTAAAATCTTAGCTCAAACGGCTGCAAAACCTGTTTGCCCAGCACGGGGATATTGAGTTCTATAAGATAAAGCCATAAACATGTTTGTCTGAGTCTTCTATCAAAAGTTACAGCGATTTATATGAAGTTGTTCAAAAACGCTTTATTTCGCCAAGACAATGCGTTTCTCACTGTTACATGCATTTGAATGGGAAACTCGCCCCAGACAAAGTATAGGTTTTCATTATGTGAATAATTTTAAAATCTTAGCTCAAACAGCTGCAAAACCTGTTTGCCCAGCACGGGGATATTGAGTTCTATAAGATAAAGCCATAAACATTTTTGTCTGAGTCTTCTATCAAAAGTTACAGCGATTTATATGAAGTTGTACAAAAATGCTTTCTTTCGCCAAGACAGTGTGTTTCTCACTGTTACATGCATTTGAATGGGAAACTCGCCTGAAACAAAGTATAGGTTTTCATTATGTGAATAATTTTAAAATCTTAGCTCAAACGGCTGCAAAACCTGTTTGCCCAGCACGGGGATATTGAGTTCTATAAGATAAAGCCATAAACATTTTTGTCTGAGTCTTCTATCAAAAGTTACAGCGATTTATATGAAGTTGTACGAAAATGCTTTCTTTCGCCAAGACAGTGTGTTTCTCACTGTTACATGCATTTGA